>NC_080171.1:1543202-1615702 GCF_950295315.1 Erinaceus europaeus
AAGTAAGAGTGCAGTCCCGACGTGACACGAGACTTTAGCATGTTTAAGGGTATCTCTCATTCTTTGCTTTGGTTTGTTTTGTTTTGCTTTGCTTTGTTTTGTTTATAGAGAAAAAGATGCGAAGGGCAAGTCGCCTGGTCGAGTGGTGGGGCCCTGAGCCAGGTCTCTCACGGGCAGAGCAGCACACAAGCCTGTGCACCATCTGCCTGGCTGCACATGGTATCAGGGAGCACTGGGCTGGACACCCACCATTTCTTTTTTTTTTTTTTTGACTTTTAAATTAATTACTTTTTTCATCGCTCCATCACCAAAGGTCTATGCCCCAAACCCCACAGATAACTGCTCTAGTTCTCCCACAGTCTTGGAGAGAGACTGGCAGTTTTTCTCACATTCGTACACTCCGTTGTCTACATTCCGCACATGAGTGAAGCCATCCTGTAGTGTCCTTCACCTCCTGACCGGCTTCCCTGAGCATCATCTTCTCCAGTTCATCTACTTTGTCCTGAATGACACAATGTTGTCTTTTTTATTGCTGAGTAGTACTCCATTGAGTATATGTCCCATAATTTTTTTATCCAGTCATCAGTTGAAGGGCATTTCAGTTGTTTCTAGGTCTTTGCTATTCTGAATAAAGCCATTGTGAACATGGAGGTATTCAGAGTCTCTATTACTATTATTGTTATTGTTATTATTATTATTACTATTATTATTAGGATAGAGACTGAGAGAAGTGGAAAGGGAATGGGGCAGGCAAAGAAGAAGATAGAGAGAGACACCTTCAGCGCAGTTTCACCTCTGGTGAAGCTTTCCTCCTGCAGGTGGAGGGCTGGGGCTTGAACCCAGATCTTTTTTGCCCTGTAAGATGTGTGTTCTACCAGACATGCCACCACCCAGCCTCCCATAACTAAATCCTCGGCTCCGAGTGTTGGTGATCCAAAAATGAGACTCGTGTGGGTGTGCGCTCTTGCTGTGTAAGCGCACATCACTGAGGTGAGTCCTGTGCCCACCACAGACTGAGAAGCTACAAATGCTGTCCAGGATTACCTGTAAGTTTTAAATAAAAATAAGAGAACTCGAGAGAAAAGCCATGCAGGATATCAAAAAAGCATCATTGGCTTAGCACAGCGTAAATATTAGCAACACAATCAGACACACAGTAAGGCTTTGAAGGCTCCAGGGAACGTGACACTTCAAGGCACGGCGCCTCTCTCATCGGCACGGCAGTGAATACTGACTAAAAGATAAAGCCTGTATTGCCATGTCAAGGGCTTTTTAAAGGCCAAATCCTTTGCCTGAGAGCTTTTTAATATGCCCACAAAATGTCAGGATTTTAATGAAGAGACGGCAGAAGACATCAATGTCTGATTAAAAAAATATACATAAATGGAAAAATTAGAATGTGATATTGTATGGCCAATTCTATTTTTTATTATCTTTATTTATTGGATAGAGACAGCCAGAAATCAAGAGGAAAGGGGTTGATAGAGAGGGAGAGAGACAGAGAGACACTTGCAGCCCTGCTTCAACCCTCATGATGCTTTCCCTCTGCAGGTGGGGACCGGGGGCTCGAACCTGGGTCCTTGCGCCTTATAATACATGCGTTCAACCAGGTGTGCCACCACCTAGCCCTGTACCAATTCTATTTCTTATTAAGTTAATGCACGCTGTAAAAGACAGGAAAGAAACAGCGCAGTGCTTCTCTGAGCCGTGTAATGGCACGTGTTCTAATATTAACAGTTCAGTGACCTTCTCATCGGAAAGTTTAGCCGTGTCTCTTACTCAGGGCTTCATGCGCACGGCGGTGTCTGTCTTGCCTTTGCAGTGCCTTGTCCAGTAGGAGAGTTCTCCCGCTCTGGATTAATGCCCTGTTATCCATGTCCTCGAGACTACTACCAGCCTGATGCAGGGAAGTCTTTCTGCTTATCCTGTCCCTTCTATGGAACCACAACCATCACTGGGGCGAGATCCATCACCGACTGCTCAAGTAAGAGGGTGTGCATCCCGCCCACCTCACCCACGTTGAGACTTTCCCTGATCTCGGGTCACAGCAGCTCTGAGTGCTTCCGCCTTCAGGGAGTTGGGGTGTCTAGACTTAAGAGACTTTCTTTCTGAAATCTTTGCAAGGACAGTGACTCACAGGCTCACATTCTGAGAACACTGGTGGCTTCTCAGCCTCTTTCCACGTGTCCAGGACTCCTAGCACATTGCACACACTTCTGGCTCTGTGTTCTTTAATATTACTAAAACAGAAAATCAGTGGCTTGAGCTACTCTGAGAACAAGAATCTTAAACAAGATAGTATCTACTTACTGGCCATATCTGTTACATATCTTCCTGATATTTTTTTTCTTCACTTCATAAGCTTTCGGTTCAACTTTCTCGGCAGCAGAGGAAAGCATAGTGCTCCGTGCTTCTCCTGGACATATCAAGAAGTATGAAGCCAGCAGCCAGGCAAGTTCTCTATTCACAACATTTTCTCTGGTGGTTGATTCAGCAAACAGCCTGACGCACTCATCACACAGAAGAGAACTAGCAGACCTGAGACTCTTAAGCACTCCAGATGCATGATCATTATAAATAAATTACCGCATTTACTTAAGATGTCCTATAAGAACGTTCCCAAAATTTGGCAATAGAATGCCTAAATCACTGGGGCTGGGTGGTGGTGCAGCAGCTAAGCACATATGGTACTAAGATTAAGGATCCAGCTCCATGCCCCCGCCCCCCACCTGAAGAGTGGGAGCTTCGTGAGTGGTGAAGCAGGTCTGCAGGTGTCTCTCTCTCTCTCCCCCTCTCTATCTCTCTCTCCTCTCTCAGTTTCTCTCTGTCCTATCCAATAAAGTGGAGGAAAAAACGGCCTCCAGGAGCAGTGGCTTCATAGTGCCAGCACTGAGCCCCAGCGAGGACCTTGGAGGCAAAAAAAAAAATTACTATAAATACTTCATAAAATGTAGTTAAAGCTTTTGTCATAAAACCAGTCATTTATGTAATGGGTGCACTTAAAAAAATAAAAACACATTGACTCATGAATGTTGCAAAATTGCTTTCCATTTATTTTTAATAAACAGTTAAGACTAATTATTTTGGTAGGTTCAGTAATCCTCCAAATTCAGTTTGCCTCGTGACAAGATAAATTCCTTAGCTTTCAGTGTTTAACTTGTCTCGGTTGTGTAAGCCATATTTGAAACTGAGCCTAGTGGACACAGAAAAGCACAGGAATTTCTAGAAGCATTTCTCAATCCTGAGAATTTATTGGGATGTACTGATGAGCTTTTGAAAAGAGTGACCCAGGACGGACTAACAGAAAGGCTCACTTGGGTCATAGAAGCCCAAGCTCCTAACAGGGAGTCCAGGGCTGTGTTCTCTGACTCTCTGTCTCCCTCTGCCCGACTGTAAATGTATATGCACCTGTATATTCCGCATGAAGTCAAGAGACCGCTCCCCTGCGAGAACACGCAGGCTCTGTGTCTGAGGTCCTGAACTCCGCCACCTCGTGAGGACAGGACGGATTGCAGTGGGGAAGTTCCAGGGATGGCCGAGGGCTGCCTGCAGTCTCTCTTGTTTCTCTGTGTCTCTCCTTTCTCTGTGAGATAAGGGGTGGAGATTTGAGCCAGAGAGGCCTCTCAGTGGTGCCACACATATGTGAAGCCTGGGCTCACTCCTTCGCTGCACATAAAAGGTAAAAGATTCACAGATGCCTCTTTCAAAGGTACTGGTTTCGCTGCTCTGTGAGAGAAGCCTGCTTCAGTTTACTTTGAAAACAGCCAAGGTGGTTATGAACCGTGGCTGGCGAGTTCACTGGAAAATCACATATAATGGCTGAGTCTACATGTTAATACAGCAAGACCGAGACAGGCAGTGGCGCACCTGGTTGAGTGCGCACATCACAGTGTACAAGGACCCGGGTTCAAGGGTTCAATCCCCAGTCACCACCTGCGGGGGGAAGCTTCAGGAGTGGTGAAGCAGGGCTGCAGGGGTCTCTGTCTCTCTCCCTCTCGGTCTCCCACTTCCCTCTCAATTTCACTCTGTCGCTAAATAAGTAAATTACATATATTTTTCTAAAACACAGCAAGCCCCTTCACCATGCAGGCAGCAGGCCAGCTAGCTTGAGTGAACCCCCAGGAACGGGCCCACATGCCTAATGGCAGAGTCCTCCCCACTCAAGTTTCTTTTTCTTTATTATCTTTTTTGTTAATTGTTTTCCTCTTTTTATTATCTGTATTTATTTATTGGATAGAGACATCCAGAAGTCAAGAGGGAAGTGGGAGAGAGAGAGAGAGAGAGAGAGAGAGACCTGCAGTCCTGTTCACCATTCGTGACGCTTTCCCCCTGCAGGTGGAGACTGGGGCTTGAACCTGGGTCCTTGTGCACTGTATGTAACCTGTGCTCTCAACCAGGTGCACCGCCACCGGGCCCCTCAAGTTTTCTCTAAAAGCAACAGTGTTTGACCTCTGCCATGTTTCTCTGCTGCCACCTGCAGGTTTTCCACGAATGCTTCCTAAACCCCTGCCATAACAGCGGCACCTGCCAGCAGCTGGGGCGCGGCTATGTCTGTCTCTGCCTGCCTGGATACACAGGTAATACAGACGCATGGGGTCCTCGGTGCTTTTCCCACATGAAGATAATCGATCTCTTGAGGGGCTGGGCGGTGGCACACCCAGTAGGGCGCACGTGTTATGACGTGCAAAGACTGACTTTTAACCCTGGTTCCCACCTGCAGGGAGAAACTTTGAAGCAGTGAGGCAGGGCTGCAGGTGTCTCTCTGTCTCTCACTTTATCTATACCCCTCCCTTTCCCTCTCAGCTTCCTTTTGTCTCCATCAAAAAAAAAAAAGCCGCAGAGAGGAGTGAATTATTCTTGAAAGCATGGTGGCAGTAATAAGCCTGTTGGCAAGAAAGAAACTTAATATTTTGCACACTGTGACTTGCAGTATCAAAGATGGGAACATTAAAATTGCCTCTGTGAGATGCATCAGTTTGCATCAGGGCTCAAGAATCTTGTCAAGAAGATAAGCTAAGGAGACTACGCCTAGCTTGCCTGCCTCTTAGAGTGATGGTAGTAAGTGATGTGCTAAGGAGACTATGCCTAGCTTGCCTGCCTCAAGTAGTGATGGCAGGTGGTTTGGTTTGGTTTTGCCTGTTTGGGCAGAAAAGTTCAGAATCATCTTCTCTGTGCAAATGCTGTGTCATCATGACTCAGGACTGAAACGGCAGGGCCACTCCAGAGGCCAGACCCCAGTTTCCATTCTAACACAAACTACATTCCTGACATTCAGCACAGAACAGAGTGTCCAGAACAAACACTTGTGAAGAAACTCTGGCTTCTTTCACTTGTCTCACACCAATGGATGTTCTCGTGAGTAGCTGTGACTTGTCGCTCTGTCTCTGTCTTGCTGGAAGCTGTGCTTGGACAAACATTGTGATATTGGCTCTGCAGAGAATGTGTAAGATGTGTGTTTGCAGCACTTTGCTCTCTGCATTCTAGTTCAGTCCTGAAAGCAAGTTTGGAAGGAAAAGAAATGTTTTTCTTGAACATTTTTAATTTACGAGACATTGACAAGATCATAGGGTAAGAGGGGTACAACTTCACACAATTCTCACCACCAGAACTCCGTATCCCATCCCCTCCCCTGATAGCTTTCCTATTCTCTATCCCTATGGGAGCATGGACCCAGGGTCACTGTGGGAACAGAAGGTGGAAGGTCTGGCTTCTGTAATTGTTTCCCCGCTGAACATGGGCGTTGACAGGTGGATCCATACTCCCAGCCTGTCTCTCTCTTTCCCTAGTGGGGCAGGGCTCTGGGGAAGTGGAGCTCCAGGACACATTGGTGGGGTCGTCTGCCCAGGGAAGTCAGGCTGGCATCATGGTAGCATCTGGAACCTGGTGGCTGAAAGAGAGTTAACATACAAAGCCAAACAGGTTGTTGACTAGTCATGAACCTAAAGGCTGGGATATTGCAGATGAAGATTTGGGGTCTCTGTTTTGGAAAATGCTGGTAGGTCTATTTTAGGTCTATTCCAAGGGGCCTATGACTTTACTAGTTTTTGCCTGAGCCTGACAGCTAACATGCAGGTGGACCCAAGATATTGTCTGGTTGTTCATAGTTTAAAAAAGGACTAGAAAGCCGGATCAGGGAAGACAGTAGCTCCCAAATATGGGAAACGTATATAAATATTGTTAACTGTAAACCCTATCGATCTGATCTGGGGCCCATATTCAGCACAGGAGCCTGTGTGACCTCTGCATCCCTGTAGGTCTGAGCTCACAGTCTGTGGTCACGGCTGGGAACACTCCAGGCTGCACTCATTGCAGGACCCGTCATCCTCGGGTGGTAGGTTGAATATGTTGTGCAACCTCCCTTCAGAGGATGGAACATTCCCCACCATTATTGATCCACATTGAGGGCAGGGTCCTATGGGGCCCACAGAGGGGTCCATTATGTTGTTCCTGATGGAGATGAGCAGTGACAGTGGAGAGAGGGATCTGTGAGAGCTCTAGGCCCATCATGTCTGTGTGGGATCCCAGGGCTCCCTGACTAGGGCCCCAGGTGCTGGGGTGGCCTGGCAGTGACTAAGAGTCATGGTTAAAGTGTGCCAGTCTCTTGCCCTTATTCAACTTTTGTCCTTCTTATTTTGTCTGACAAAGTTAACCTTGGAGTGGTTGAGGGAGGTGGAATAGGTAGTAGGTGAAGAGGGTGTCTAGGTTTAAGTAGAAAATATTTGATTAGGTACTTTATGGTGTCTTTTTTAGGTCTTTCTACTTGCTTGCTTCATTTATTGACTCACTGAAAATTATTGTGCAATTTTTTAAGGTGAATATTTTCCCCTACCTTATGGATACATGTGCATCTACCCTATCTCACGGGCCCTGGTCTATGTCTAGGTTTTGAGGCTTTGCTAGGAAGTGCACCTAAAAGAATTAGTTATTTTTAAATTAATCCCTCCCCCCCCCCCCAGAAATTCAGGCTTTGAATTTTCTGCCACCAACAGGAAATGTGCTTAGTTAGGGGTGGGGAGGGTCATGTGTAAATAAAAGGTTCACTACAAAACAAGTGAGAGAAATGAAACGTAGCCCTGGGGTAGAAAGACAAAGAGTTTGCAGCTCTTACATGTGTTTCAAGCTTCATAACAATGTTTGTCCGGAAGTTCCATAGCCAAAGGGGGTTTTCTCCTGGAATGTCATTGATGAGTGGCGGCTGAGAAAGAGACAGTGAAACTAAATGTCACTGTGCACGAGAGGCTTCTAGAGGACTTGGGGAAACACAGGTAGGCTGGGGAGACAACACGACGGTTCTGCAGAAGAGACTCTCGTGCCTGAGGTGCCAAAGGCCCCAGGTTCAACTCCAGCACCACCATAAGCCAGAGCTGAGCAGGGCTCTGGCAAATAAATAAATAAAGTTTTAAAAGGTCCTTGGTCTCCAACCCCACAATTCAGAGTCAGTAGGCTTTGAGGAGGTCTAGGGGTTTACGTTTCTGTGACATCCCCAGGTCCTGAGCTGGAGGAAACTGTCCTGGGAAAGTAACTCAGGGAATCCCTGTGCGCTCCGTGCTGGCAGAGGCGGCCCGGCTGAGAGCAGCAGCGTGTGAGCTCAGCCCTGGTGGCACGTGCTCATCGGCTCCTACAGTCCCTGCTTCCACTAGTGCATAACCAGATAGCAGCATTGAATTAGCACTGCCCTGTTCTTCACCGCCACTCTAGGCCTAGACAGCTGGGGAAATCACCTCTCAGTGATCCCGACTCCGTTTCTCTTAATCCCTGACTTTGATTTCCCTCCGTGTTGGGTTTGCACTTCAGGTTTAAAGTGTGAGATAGACACAGATGAGTGCAGCCCCCAGCCCTGCCACAACGGTGGGATTTGTGAAGACCAAGTTGGAGGATTCACCTGTGAATGCCCGTCTGGTTACACAGGTAAGGGCACAGCCCCTGGGTTGATGTGAGAAGCCTTAATAGTTCATCGCTGAAAATCAAAGCCACAATAAATATTGCCTCAGACTAGTCAGAATCACAACTGTCAAGAAGAAAGTGATAGTGAATGCCGGTGAGAACCTGAAGGAGACGGAGCCCAGTGGAAATGTGAACTGGTGTAGACACACTGGGAAAGAGCACGCAGTCCCTCAGAGAGTCAGAACCAAAACTGTCACCTGATCCGGCGGTAACACCCCTGGTGTCGCTCTGAAGAAAAAGAAACCACTATTTCAAACAAAGACTGAGAGCGCTTGGTATCTACTTAAAACGTCTTCCTTTGTGTATATGAACTTTGATTTAGATGACAAACAAAGCCATCTGAGCAGTGACTCAAGGCTATTTTATGATCTGCGATACCTAGATCTCGGTCATCTAGATGTGACTTTGGCCGTGAGGTCATTCATAGGCGAGTCAGAGACTGACTGCTCCTCCTCCTCGGGGAACCCAGCTTCTCCAGCTTGCAGCGTAAATCCCTTGAAGGTGTAAAACAGGAATGGAATTTGCTATGAGCAAATAAAAAATCCAGTTCAAAGACTGTATGATTGTTTGCAGGTCAGCTCTGTGAAGAAAATGTGAACGAGTGTAGCTCCAACCCCTGCTTGAATCAAGGGAGCTGTGTGGATGCCGTGGCCGGCTATCACTGCGCGTGTGAGAGCGGCTACACAGGTGAGACGTCTCTCTCGATCCTGCACAGGCCTGAAGTCCTAGGGCTCACAGACAACGACAGCTGATGACGTGTGACTGCGCTGTGGTTATGTAGAAGAAACCAGAGAGTGTTTTAATTCCTCCTATTACTCTTTTTACTGCTTCACTGCTCAAAGCTTCCATCCTGCAGGTTGAAGACCTTGAGCCTAGACCCTCACACATGAGAATGTGTGTGCTCTACTGTACACCCCACTGCCCATCCCCGCCCCTATTCCCCTTACTTTGTGAGAAAATTCCACACGCACGAGAATGTGTGTCCTCTACTGTACACCCCACTGCCCATCCCCACCCCTATTCCCCTTACTTTGTGAGAAAATTCCACTGAGATGTTTAGGGGCAAAAGATGTCAGCTCAGTAACTTACCCTGTTGGAAAACTCTGTGTGTGTGTGTGTGCGTGTGCGTGTGCGTGTGCGTGTGTGTGTGTGTGTAAACAGTGTGTGCATAAACAGAGTGTGTGTAAACAATGTGTGCCAACTGTGTATGTAAACAGTGTGTGTGGAAACTGTAAACAGTGTGTGTAAATAGTGTGCATGAACAGTGTGTGTAAGCAGTGTGTGTGAACTATGTGTGTAAGCACTGTGTGTAAGCAGTGTGTATGTGTAAGCAGTGTGTGTGTGTAAACAAAGTGTGTGTGTAAGCAGTGTGTGTGAACTGTGTGTAAGCAGTGTGTGTGTAAACAGTGTGTGTGTGTAAGCAGTGTGTGTCTAAGCAGTGTGTGTGTGTAATCAGTGTGTGTGAACTGTGTGTAAGCACTGTGTGTGAACTGTATGTGTGTGTAAGCAGTGTGTGTGTGAACTGTATGTGTGTAAGCAGTGTGTGTGTGTAAGCAGTGTGTGTGTGTAAGCAGTGTGTGTAAGCAGTGTGTGTAAGCAGTGTGTGTGTAAGCACTGTGTGTGTAAGCACTGTGTGTAAGCACTGTGTGTGTGAGCACTGTGTGTGTAAGCAGTGTGTGTGTGTAAGCAGTGTGTGTAAGCAGTGTGTGTAAGCAGAGTGTGTGTAAGCAGTGTGTGTGTAAGCAGTGTGTGTAAGCAGTGTGTGTGTGTGAGCACTGTGTGTGTAAGCAGTGTGTGTGTAAGCAGTGTGTGTAAGCACTGTGTGTAAGCAGTGTGTGTGTGTAAGCAGACTGTGTGTGTAAGCAGTGTGTGTGTGTAAGCAGTGTGTGTGTAAGCACTGTGTGTAAGCAGTGTGTGTGTGTAAGCAGACTGTGTGTGTAAGCAGTGTGTGTGAACTGTGTGTAAGCAGTGTGTGTGTAAACAGTGTGTGTGTGTAAGCAGTGTGTGTCTAAGCAGTGTGTGTGTAAGCAGTGTGTGTGTAAGCAGTGTGTGTAAGCAGTGTGTGTGTGTGTGAGCACTGTGTGTGTAAGCAGTGTGTGTGTAAGCAGTGTGTGTAAGCACTGTGTGTAAGCAGTGTGTGTGTGTAAGCTGTGTGTGTGTAAGCAGTGTGTGTGTAAGCACTGTGTGTAAGCAGTGTGTGTGTGTAAGCAGACTGTGTGTGTAAGCAGTGTGTGTGAACTGTGTGTAAGCAGTGTGTGTGTAAACAGTGTGTGTGTCTAAGCAGTGTGTGTCTAAGCAGTGTGTGTCTAAGCAGTGTGTGTGTAAGCAGTGTGTGTGTAAGCAGTGTGTGTGAACTGTGTGTGTAAGCACTGTGTGTGTGAATTGTATGTGTGTGTAAGCAGTGTGTGTAAGCACTATGTGTAAGCAGTGTGTGTGTGTAAGCAGAGTGTGTGTGTAAGCAGTGTGTGTGAACTGTGTGTAAGCAGTGTGTGTGTAAACAGTGTGTGTGTGTAAGCAGTGTGTCTAAGCAGTGTGTGTGTGTAAGCAGTGTGTGTGTAAGCAGTGTGTGTGAACTGTGTGTGTAAGCACTGTGTGTGTGAACTGTATGTGTGTGTAAGCAGTGTGTGTGTGTGAACTGTATGTATGTAAGCAGTGTGTGTGTAAGCAGTGTGTGTAAGCACTGTGTGTAAGCACTGTGTGTAAGCAATGTGTGTGTAAGCAGTGTGTGTAAGCAGTGTGTGTGTAAGCAGTGTGTGTGTGAGCACTGTGTGTGTAAGCAGTGTGTGTGTGAGCACTGTGTGTAAGCAGTTTTTGTGTGTAAGCAGTGTGTGTAAGCACTGTGTGTAAGCAGTGTGTGTGTAAGCAGAGTGTGTGTGTAAGCAGTGTGTGTGAACTGTGTGTAAGCAGTGTGTGTGTAAACAGTGTGTGTGTGTAAGCAGTGTGTCTAAGCAGTGTGTGTGTAAGCAGTGTGTGTAAGCAGTTTTTGTGTGTAAGCACTGTGTGTAAGCAGTGTGTGTGTGTAAGCAGTGTGTGTGTGTAAGCAGTGTATGTGTAAGCAGTGTGTGTGTAAGCAGTGTGTGTGTGTGTGTGTGTGTGTGTAAGCAGTGTGTGTAAGCAGTGTGTGTGTAAGCAGTGTGTGTAAGCAGTGTGTGTAAGCAGTGTGTGTGAGCACTGTGTGTAAGCAGTGTGTGTGTGTGTAAGCAGTGTGTGTAAGCAGTGTGTGTGTAAGCACTGTGTGTAAGCAGTGTGTGTGTGTAAGCAGTGTGTGTAAGCACTGTGTGTAAGCAGTGTGTGTGTGTGTAAGCAGTGTGTGTGAGCACTGTGTGTAAGCAGTGTGTGTGTGTAAGCAGTGTGTGTGTAAGCACTGTGTGTAAGCAGTGTGTGTGTGTAAGCAGTGTGTGTAAGCACTGTGTGTAAGCAATGTGTGTGTAAGCTGTGTGTGTAAGCAGTGTGTGTGTAAGCAGTGTGTGTGTAAGCAGTATGTGTGTGTAAGCAGTGAGTGTGTGTAAGCAGTGTGTGTGTAAGCAGTGTGTGTGTAAGCACTGTGTATGTGTAAGCAGTGTGTGTGTGTTTGTGTGTGTGTGTGTGTGTGCGCGCGTGCACACAGCGTGTAGGGAAGAAGAGTCTGTTTGTTAGACAGTACATCCAGAAGGACCTGAGAGGAATCCCGGCTGCAGACAGGCACTGGTCAGAGTACATGGTGTGCGTGCTTGTCAGAGCAGTTCAGGAGAGAGGCCTGATTAGTCGGGAGAGAGCCAGCTGAGAGAAACGTGGGCGTTGCAGCCCTCTAGCAGGGGCCCCCTGCCAGAGCCCAGCACCTAGCAGTCTTGCTCCGGTGACCGGCTGCAGACACTTTCTCCGCTCACTCACCCAGGTCCGCACTGTGAGGTCGAGGTCGACGAGTGCCAGTCAAATCCATGCTCCAATAACGCAGTGTGTGAAGACCTGGCCGGAAGATTCCTGTGCAGATGCCCACCTGGATTTGTGGGTGCCAGGTGTGAGAAGAACATGGATGAGTGTCTCAGTCAGCCATGCAGAAATGGAGCTACCTGCAGAGATGGCGCCAATAGCTTCAGGTACAAGTCAAGTCTGCTTCTCTTCCCGAGCTTTCTGCTCACTGCCGTCATTCTGTGCTGCAGGATCGTGGAGTGCGGTGTCCCTCTCCAAGTCAGCTGCTCCTAGATGCTGACCCTCCACCGCAGGCTCTGCCTGTCCAGCCTGAGATGACTTACAGTCTTTTAATTCTTTAATATTTATTCATTCCCTTTTGTTGCACTTGTAGTTATTATTGTTGTTGTCATTGTTGTTGGATAGGACAGAGAGAAATGGAGAGGAGAGGAAGACAGAGAGGGGGAGAGAAAGACAGACACCTGCAGACCTGCTTCACTGCCTGTGAAGCGACTCCCCTGCAGGTGGGGAGCCGGGAGCTCAAACCGGGATCCTTGCCGGTCCTCGCGCTTTGCGCCACGTGCGCTTAACCCGCTGCGCTACCACCCGAATCCCAACTTAGAGTTTTCAAGGTGTTCTGCATGTTCCAAGTCTCCCCTAGACTCTGATGCATCACATCTATACTCGGGGAGCCATGAGGAAAGAAAGGAAACAAAGTTTTGCAGATGTAATACAGAATGACCAGACAGAAGGTGTATTTTTGCATGTTTTACATTTTAGCTGAAAATTCTCACGCTAATGAAGAGAACTGGACGCTGCATTGCCACAGTGCTTTGTACAGTTCTGTGCCCGAAGCTTTCAGGCATTCCTAAAAATGTAGTAGTTGTTGACTCAGAAAGCTCTCTGGGAGCCTGTGGAGGCAGGCAGTGGCCCACCTGGTAGCGAGCACAGCGCACAAACACTGGTTCAAGCACCTGGCCGCACCCGCAGGGGCAAGCTCCATGGAGTGGCAGGGGCTGCGGGAATCTCTCTACCCTCCCCTCCTCTCCCCCTACTGTTTTCTGTCTGTCTCTATGTCGTAAGAAGATATCATCGCTCACATGGGCTCTGCATTTCCTATCATAGAGCGTGAACCATAGGCACTGAGACAAATCTCAGCGGAAAACAAGGTCTGCATTATCTCTAGGGTCCTAGGCAACCAATACATACCAGGTGTGTGTAAGAACTGAATCCACGGAGGTAAGGGTTATGTCTTCAAACTCAAGTGCAATGTCCCGGTCACTCAAAGTGAGCTCATTCTGTCGGCAAAGACGCTGGAGTTACAACAAGCAAGGCAGAAGGAAGATGCAGATTCTAGGGGGAAGACGGTGCTCATGCATAGCTGACCTCTGATTCCAACTGAGACCGTCTTTCCAAGCTCAGGTGCCGTTATTTCATGATATCCACCCAAAAGGTCCTTGTATAAATGTGTTACTAGCAATGTGAACTCCTGTTTAGTGGACAAGCCCTTTAAACATATCAGATACAGGAGTGTCAAAGAACAGTAAAAGCCAAGCATTCACCACTAGCTCAAAGGCCTGAGCATTTTATCATATTTTAGTTGCAGCTTTTATTTTAAAGTTTCTAGATTCGGGTTCCTTCTAAAACACATGTGCCTCTACGTACACACACACACACACACACACACACACACACACACGCCTCACCAGCAGTAACCACTGTCCTGATAGGATGTGTGCCTTCTATATTCAAGCTTTACATTAAGATATGGCACTCCATAACCAGCTCGTAGCGTTATATGTCACACACGTGATAACACGCTTACATGGCTCACATGTGTGTATATTGAGTTGCCAGAAACATCATGAATGGCAGCAAAGCAAAGACTCTGGGATGGGGGGAGGGTTCAGGTCCAGGAACATGATGGTGGGGAGGCCCTGGAGGGGTTAGGGTGTTGTGTGGAGAAGTGAGACCTGGGACACATGGACCAGCCACTGCATTTTACTATTGACTGTAAACCCTCAATCCCCCTAATACAGAACGAAAACTCATGGCATATTTTTGCTTTGAAAAATGTAGAAAAATACATGACTTTTCTGACAACCCACACACAAACCCATTTGCAGTTGAGGTTTTTGTATTGATAATCAGAGTAGACGCTTGACTCTAGCTGATCCTCTCCCCTTCTCTCTCTCTCTCTCTCTCTCTCTCTCTCTCTCTTTCTCTCTCTCCTTCCTTCCCTCCCTCCCCCTCTGATGACAGCTGGCTGTAACGCGGTGGTTTCTTCCTTGGGGTTTTTGTATGGATAATCAGAGTAGATGTTTGACTCTAGCTGATCCTCTCTCTCTCTCTAATGACGGCTGGCTGTAATGCGGTGGCTTCTTCCTTGGGGTGATGTTTTTTTCTTATGTCCTCACCACCTGGACAGGGAGGCCCCATCCCATGCTGTGGAGGCTTCTCTGCCAGGCTTCAGGTCCGTTTACATGCAGATTGTTCATGTGTTAGAGTCGCTTGCTGCTACTGTGGAAGGAGGCAGACATGGGTCCTCCCCTGCCAACGTCCACATCCAGAGAAGGAACAATTCCAGGAGCCAGAACTCCCACCTTCTGCTCCCCATAGACCCCCTGGGTCCATGCTCCCAGAGGGATAAAGAACAGGGGAGCTTCCAGTGGAGGGGATGGGCCTATGGTGCTCTGGTGGTGGGAACTTTGCCCCTATTATCTTACAATCTTGTCGATCATTATTAAATCACTAATAATTTTTAAAAAGAAATTGAAAAATAAGAAAATGCCAAGCAGAACTTGGACTGGAGTTGGTGTCCTGCACCAAAGTCAAGGACTCTGGGGTGGGGGGAGGGCTCAGGTCCTGGAACAGGATGGCAGAGGAGGACCTAGTGGGGGTTGTATTGTTCTGTGGAAAACTGGGAAATGTCATGCATATACAAACTCCTGTATTTTCCTGTTGACTGTAAACCATTGATCCCCCAATAAAGAAATTAAGTTAAATTTAAATTAAAAGAGAAGAATTTGGGTCCATGCTCCCAGAGGGATAAAGAATAGGGAAGCCTCCAGTGGAGGGATTGGTAGTGGGAACTATAAGGAATTGTACCCCTGTGATCTTACAATCTTGCGAATCAATGTTAACTCACTAATGAAAAATAAAATATTAAAAACCTAGGTCCTTCCTATTTGGCAGTCTTGGCCTCACCCGTTACCTGCAAGTAACTAGCAGTCAAGGCACTGTTTCCATGTAGAACATGTCTCAGTATTCCAAGTTTCAAGTCTTTTGAAATAACACTGTCAAAAATGAAATGGCTTCTTCTTTGCTGTCATATATATATTTTTTCACTTATTTATTTTGTTTTGTTTTACCACAAAACTACTAAGCTCCAGCCTGTGGTGGTGCTCAAGACTGAGCCTGGCCAGGCTCTGGGTGTCTCCAGAATGAAAGTCTCTTTCCCTCACCACCGCCCCAGCCCCAGCCCAAGCACCAGCCCAGCCACAGCCCCCAGCCCCCACTACCAGCCCCCAGCAACAGCCCCCAGCCCCAGCAACAAACCCCCAGCCCCAGCCCCAGCCCCCAGCCCCCAGCTCCAGCCTCAGGCCCAGCCCCCAGCCCCCAGCCACAGCCCCCAGCCCCCAGCCCCAGGCCCCAGCTCCCAGCTCCAGCTTCAGGCCCAGGCCCCAGCCCCCAGCTCCAGCCTCAGGTCCAACCCCCAGCCCCAGCTCCCCAGCCCCAAGACCCAGCCCCCAGCCCAAGCCCCCAGCTCCAGCCCCAGACCCAGCCCCCAGACGCAGCCCCCAGCCCAAGCCCCAGGCTCCAGCCCCAGCCCCCAGACCCAGACCAAGCCCACAGACCCAGACCAAACCCCAAGACCGCAGCCCCAACTCCAGCACCAGCCCCAGCACCAGCCCCAGGCCCAGCCCCAGGACCCAGCCCCAGCCCCAACCCCCACCCCAACTCCAGCCCCCAGCCCCAGCCCACAGACCCAGCCCCAACTCCAGCACCAGTCCCAGCACCAGCCCAAGGACCAGCCCCAGCCCCTAGCTACAACCCCCAACCCCAGCCCCAGCCCCAGCCCCAGCCCCCAGCCACCAGCCCCAGTCCTAGCACCAGCCCACAGGCCCAGCCCCAGCTCCAGCTCCAGCCCCAGCCCCAGACCACAGCCCTCAGCCCCAGACCCAGCCCTCGCTCCGGACCCAGCCCAAGCCCCCAGACCCCTACCCCAACCCCAGCCCGCAGCCCACAGCACCCAGCCCCCAGACCCAGCCCTAGCCCCAGACCCAGCCCCCAGCCCCATCCAAAGACCCCAGCCCCAGACCCAAACCTGAGCCCCAGCTCCCAGCCCCCAGCCCCAGCTCCAGCTCCAGCCCCAGCCCCAGCCCCCAGCCCCAACCCCAGCCCCAGCCCCCAGTCCCAGCCCCCAGCCCTCAGCCCTAGCCCCCAGCCCTCAGCCCCAGCCCCCAGCCCCCTGCCCCAGCCCCCAGCCCACAGCCCCAACCCCAGCCCCAAGCCCCCTGACCCAGCCCCAAGCCCCCTGACCCAGCCCCCAGCCCCAGCCCCAGCCCCCAGCCCCAGCCCCTAGCCCCCAGCCCCAGCCCCAGCCCCCAGCCCCAGCCCCCAGCCCCCAGCCCCAGCCCCAGCCCCCAGCCCCAGCCCCCAGCCCCCAGCCCCAGCCCCATCAATGGGATCCCTGTGTTGTCTTTTTGTGACTGTTGTGTTTGCACATTTGCTGTTCCAGGTGTCAGTGTGCAGCAGGCTTCACGGGGTCACTCTGTGAGCTGGACATCAATGAGTGTCTTTCTAACCCCTGCAAAAACCAGGCCACCTGTGTGGATGAACTCAACTCGTACAGCTGCAGGTGCCAGCCAGGATTCTCAGGCAGCAGGTGTGAAACAGGTAACTCTCCTCCTCAGTGCTAGGAATAGTACAGGAATTCGGAGTCTAATACTGTGGCCAGGGTCTCGGAGCCCCTGGGAACTCTGGCCAGGTGTCTGCTGGTCAGTTCTGAGACCAGTATCTAGGTGAAGAATGAGATTTTGTCCAGTTTAAGGCAAGAAAATGGTTTACTGAAGCAAGTAAGCACAAAGAGAGAAAGCAGAAAGATACAGGGGCCAGGTGGTGGTGCACCTGCTTGAGCATACACATTACAGTGTGCAAGGTCCTGAGTTCCAGCCCCCAGTCCCCACCACCGGGGGAAAGCTTAGTGAGTGGTGAAGCAGCATTGCAGGTGTCTCTGTCTCTCTCCCTATCACCCCCCCTCTTGATTTCTCTCTGTCTCTATACAGTAAATAAAGATAATTTCACCTTCCTATGCTAGAGATAATTATAAAGGAAGAAAGGTATGTAGAGAGACACATGGAGGCCCTGATTAGTTAGAGAAGCTTCCGTGGCCTTCTAGTGAGTTTGTGGGCAGGGTAAGTCATCATAAGGAGGTGGAACATGCTGAGGTGTATTGGTTTCTCAGGCCCTCGGCCCCTGCCATCCCGTGATGCTGCACAGCCGTTAGCTATTATCCCCTGACGTGCACATATACATTCTACAGCTAAGCCACATGAAATGGGGAGATGCGCCAGGGGCCAGGCGGTGACAGACCTGGTTAAGCGTACATGCACACACATACACATTGCAGTTCACAAGGACCAGGTTCAAGCCCCTAGGCCCCACCTGCAGGGGAAAGCTTCTTGAGTAGTGAAGCAGGGCTGCATGTGTCTCTCTGTCTCTATCTCCCCATCCTCTCAACTTCTGGCTGTCTCTATCCAATAATAAATAAATAAAAAGTTTTTAAATAAATCAATAAAGTGCATGAAGCGGGGAGCCGCCACTCTGAGACCGGCTGGCATCTGAAGGCCCCATGCTGCCTGACGACTGTCTGGTGGAGGACGGCCTGTGCTGCTGCTTGGCCAGTTAAGCCAGCTCATGCCAGTGCCAGGGTGCCTGCCTGGCAGGTCCCTCCAGCACCTTTCATGGCCACTCACAGGTGCCGGCAGACCCCCGTCCCTAATACTGCCAATACCATCTTCACCTGTACCAAACAATGTTCAGAAGCTCGAGGCTGTGCTGGTAATTCTGCACCTGTCAGGCCTGTGCAGTCACCCAAAAAGTTAGTTATATCAATGTTATTGTCGCCCACTGATGATGGAATTAAACCCAGAACCACTGGAAAGTGGGGGGAGCTGAACTCAGCCGATCTCTGTGCATTCTTGGGATAGGATACTTTGGTGGGTCAGCTGGTGTAGGTCAGAGCCCAGAGACATGTTGAGTGTCAACGTCAAGCTCCCTTCTCAGCTCACCAGGCCTCCTGCGTGCAGCACCTTCTGTTTATTGAGTAGGGTCTTCAGGATTGTGGGGGACAGAAGTGCTCATGGAAACAGGAAGGGCCAGAAAACTAAGGAGGTGTAGAATGTTGCCAGAGTAACTCCCCCCTCCTTCTCTCCTAAAGGATCCAGTACTCCTCCCTACTGTCATTTCTCTATTTCTTTTATTGATTTTTAAAGCTTTATTTATTTTATCTGATAGAACACAGAGTAATTAAGAGGGAAAATAGAGAGGGAAAGAGACACAGTGACACTTGCAGCCCTGTTTTACCACTTGTAAAGCTTTCTTCTGCTTTAGGTGATGACAGAGGCCTTGAACCCGGTCCTTGTGTACTTTAACATGTGGGCTTAGTCAGGCATGCCGCTGCCTGCCCTCCTGTCCTGATTTCCATTAGCACACAGAAAACACTTTCTTTACTTACTCATTGTTTACTTATTAAGTTCCTTCTTTATTTTTATTGTCTCCGTCTGGGGTAGCACACCTTTGTGATTCTATGGCTCATGGTGGATTTCTATTTTTTATTTTTCCTTTCATTGCTGGATAGAGAGGGAGGGAGGCAGGGAGAGAAAGAGAGACCGTGGCACACTCCACCATCCCTGGAGCTTCCATTGAGAGCATGGTGCCCCCATGCAGTGCTGGGGCTCAAACCCAGGTCTTCAGGCGAGGCCTGTGCCCTGCCAGGTCTTCATGTGTGATGAAGTATGTGCCCTGCAAGATCATCATGTGTGATGAAGTGTGTGCCCTGCCTTTTCTTCATGTGTGATGAAGTGTGTGCCCTGCCTGTCTTCATGTGTGATGAAGTGTGTGCCCTGCCAGGTCCTCATGTGTGATGAAGTGTGTGCCCTTCCTGTCTTCATGTGTGATGAAGTGTGTGCCCTGCCAGGTCTTCATGTGTGATGAGTGTGTGCCCTTCCTGTCTTCATGTGTGATGAAGTGTGTGCCCTGCCTGTCTTCATGTGTGATGAAGTGTGTGCCCTGCCAGGTCCTCATGTGTGATGAAGTGTGTGCCCTGCCTGTCTTCATGTGTGATGTAGTGTGTGCCCTGCCAGGTCCTCATGTGTGATGAAGTGTGTGCCCTGCCAGGTCCTCATGTGTGATGAAGTGTGTGCCCTGCCTGTGTTCATGAGTGATGAAGTGTATGCCCTGCCCTGTCTTCATACCTTGCTGCGGGTGGTGGTGGCACTGCACACACTTCCCTGCTGTGGTGTCAGACCCTTGATCTTTGCCTTGAAAGTGCTCCGGCCACCAGTGCTCAGGGTTGTCTGATTCACTGCAGAACAGGCTACAGGGTTCAACCTGGACTTTGAGGTATCTGGCATCTACGGCTACGTCATGCTGGACGGCCTTCTCCCGTCTCTTCATGCCGTGACCTGTGCATTCTGGATGAAGTCCTCTGACATCTCAAACTATGGGACCCCCATCTCCTATGCCGTTGAGGATGGCAGCGACAACACCTTCCTGCTGACTGACTATAACGGGTGAGCACAGGGCCGGGCAGGTGGGGCTTTGTCTAACACCTGAGGACCAGCCTAGATAACAGTGAGCAGTGGCCGGGGGTTCTGGAGAGTCCAGTGCCCCAGCAGGAAGGCAGGAAGCAGTATAAGCGAACCCCTGGACAGGCTCTGTAGGAGGAATCAGTTCAGTAATAAAACTACAAAGCTTGGGGCCAGGTGGTGGCACCCCTGGTTAAGAGCACGCACTGCAGTGCGCAAGGGCCCAGGGCAGAGACTGTGGCACTGAGGGCAAATCAGCCTGGGTAGCTACCAGTGGTTAGAGATTTCAAGTGATCAGGAGCCCCTACGTGGCCATGGTTGGGCTGTGCTTCCACAATCTTACTCCGGAGTCTGTTGGTACGGAGACTGATTCCAGTGCTGAGCCAGTGCTGCTACTCTCCACAAAGTCAGTGAGATCCCAGAGCTGCTGCTGCCGCGTTATCTGCCTGTAAGTCCTTGTTTCTGGGAATGCTGTAAGTATAGGATCATAATAGCACGAGAGACTGGGGGTTCAGGACAGCCCTCCTCTCTGTCCTCAGGTTAAATTCTGCACCTCAGAGAGCTGACTGTAGCTTATGGGCACATGGTGGGATCTCTTTCTTGGAAAAGGCTGTCTGTGTCCTTAAAGCCTGAAGCTGACCTTGCCCCTTGGAAACGTGTGGGCCTGGATTTTACATCTCTTTCTGTGCAGATTGGCCCATGTATCGGCATAGCTCTGCTGATATCGTAAAAGGAGTGAATACAGGCCCTCTCCGTTTGGCCACTCTGATCCTGCTCTTGCAACTGCTCTTCTTCTCACAGTGCCTAATCTTTGAGAAAAAACGACTAAGAAATTTGCAAATACCTTCCCTGATGGTCTATATAGGGAGAGAGGGAGAGAGAAGGGGCTTGACGTCTGCTTGAACAAGAAGAAAATCTAAAAATGTAATTACTATTATAATTTTTTTAGCATGTGGGTTTTTGCTTATTTGTTTGTTTTGTTTACTGTCAGGGTTGTTGCTGGGGCTCAGGGCCAGCACTGTGAATCCACTGCTCCTGGAGGCCATTTTTTCCATTTCATTGGATAGGACAGAGAGAAACTGAGAGAGGAGGTGGTGAGAGAGTGGGAGAGAGACAGACACCTGCAGTGATGCTTCACTGCTTGTGAAACTCCCCCCCGCACCTGGGGAGTGGGGGGGTTGAACCGCATCCTTGGGTGGGTCCTTGCGCTTAGCACTTTGTACGTTTACCCAGGTGGGTCCTTGCGCTTAGCACTTTGTGCGCTTACCCAGCTGGGTCCTTGCGCTTAGCACTTTGTGCGTTTACCCAGGTGGGTCCTTGCGCTTAGCACTTTGTGCGCTTACCCAGCTGGGTCCTTGCGCTTAGCACTTTGTGCGTTTACCCAGGTGGGTCCTTGCGCTTAGCACTTTGTGCGCTTACCCAGCTGGGTCCTTGCGCTTAGCACTTTGTGCGTTTACCCAGGTGGGTCCTTGTGCTTAGTACTTTGTGCGTTTACCCAGGTGGGTCCTTGCGCTTAGTACTTTGTGCGCTTACCCAGGTGGGTCCACTGCCCAACCCCCCAATTGCTATTGTAAAGATGATACTTTTAAAAGTATCATTGAATGGGGACTGACAAGATACTAGGCATGGTGTTCAATAAATTGTTGTTTTCTTTATCAAGTTTCCCCAGGCTTTATTTTTTCTCCACTTGCATCTAAAGATTTTTCATTTCCAGCTGTTTATAATCCTGACATTTCCCTACATGATATGGCTATTGGAATTCTCCTGTGATAAGTCAATTTTGTTTAGTTCAATTATTCTTTTCTTTGGATTGGCATGCTTTAATTTAGCAACAAAAAGAGATTTATTTTCTGTGAAACCTCTGAAGTGTGTCTCTGCTTTGAGGAAATAGGCATCCAGAGAAAGGAAAGAAGTTTGCTGTTTGCACAGTTCTCATTCCTTCTATTCTTAATTCGTCCTCTCAAAAAAGGTAAACAGCGGATTATCTCAAGTTGGGCTATGTCCTCCCTGTTTATCTTAAGATACTGTTCTGCCTCTCAGTGTTTAGGAAACCAGGAACAGACTCTCAATGAGATGCAATGATGCGTAATCCATAAATTAAGTCTACTCACATAAAAATCATGGCCAAACAGTAAGATCTGGATTACATGAAGTGACTTCCCCACTGAAAACAAATGAAAAAAAATACATATATATATATATATATATGAAAGAACAAAAGAAAAATAAAATCATGCCCCACAAAAAGGGATTGAAACCTCTGACCAGTGACTCTGCCCCTGGAATCTTCCCACAGCTGGGTCCTTTATGTGAACGGCAAGGAGAGGATAACAAACTGCCCCTCTGTGAACGATGGCCACTGGCATCATGTTGCAGTCACGTGGGCAAGCACTGACGGAGCCTGGAAAGTCTACATTGACGGGAAGTTTTCTGATGGCGGAATGGGCCTCTCTGTGGGGTCCGTTATCCCAGGTATGTGACAGAAAGGTGAGCACAGTGCTGTTGACTGCTGGAGGTAGTGAGGCCAACATCCAGTTCCTCACTTTTGTCGACTTTAGCTTTAAATTAAAATCAACAGTTCTCTCTGACTTTCTAGCTATGCATTATAAAAAGCCTTCCCAGGTGAATTCCGTGGCTCTGTATATAATAAATGCCTTTGGTAGCTATTTTGAGATGATTGCTGAGCTCACAATGGCTGAGACTAACCTGTCTTCCAAGGAGATCACTTGCTGATTTTTGTTTGTAGGTGTTGTTTTGTTTTATGATCAAAGTGTAAGTTGGAGCGCTGATGATAGCTATTATCTTTGTGCTTTGTTTTCAAATAGAAAATGCTTCTAAATATGCTTAGAAATATTCAGTTTTAATTTGAAGAAATTCAGAAGTATTAAGAAGCTAGGCTGTCAGCATTGTACATGGAGAAAACTTGCTCTGTTGATAGCCTTCTCTCCCAGACGTCATATGAAGGGGAGCAGTAAACACAGAAGCATTGTCGTGTTTCAGCAGGAAGTGGTATGGTCAGGTGAAATGGAGCCATGCTTCCTTGTATTGCTTAGAGTTCTTGCTTTCAACTAGCTCTTCTATAAGTGCTAGGATCATAGGTAGCATTTATTTTTTTAATATTTAAACAATAAACATATATTGCACCAAAGCAACATTTTTAATGTATTGCTGTAGCCACACTGCTAGGATCTTGTTCAGTATCTTAGCATTTGTGCTCATCAGAGATAGGGTCTGTAGTTTTCTTTCTGGTTCTCTCTCTGTCTGCATTTGGCACAGGGGGATGTTGGCTTCATAGGAGGTAGAAAGAAGTATTTCTGTACCTAGGCCCGGCTTCAGCAGGCATACGGCATTGTCCCCTCACCAACAAGCAATTCTTGGGCATAAGCAGAGAGTCTGAGAGTTCAGCGTATTTCTGAGACCACGTTAGGTTCCACAGATTAACACGGGCACAGGTGGTTGTGCTTTTGACTGGTTGGCCACACGCTGAAGGTTTCCATCAGTTGCTTGTGACACAGCGGGGAGTGATTTAAAGATGGAGACCTGTTAAGGGGGTTGTGTTTGGAGGGTCCTCCAGCTCAGCTCAGACGCTGCTTGATGGGGGAGCCACTGCCCGATCTATTTTTAAAGGTCGGGAGGGACTCTGGTCAGGTGAGGATCCTGTGGGCCTGCAGTTCAACATTGTTGTGAATTAAAACTGTTCTTGAGTCTACTTAAAAAATGAAAGTTCAGATACTTTAATTAAAAAATTTAATTATAAAAAAATGAAGTTTGGTTACTGGAAGTCTGTTGGGGGAGGGTGTCTTTATTTTTTTCCTTTTTTCCCCCAAGCCCAATATCATTTTATTGCAGAAATGTTGATTGGGGGGGGTTGTTGTTGTTGTTGTTGTATTCACAAGGGTACATCATTTCCACACTGTGTAGGATGAGTTCTCCATTTTAATTTTGATTTATTTATTAAATTATCTTTACTTGTTATTAATAGTTACAAGGCTGTAAGATGAGAGTGTACACTGTCCCACACCAGCCCCACCACCCAGGTCCCGTGTCCCCACCCTCTCTCCTCCCAAAGATCATCACCAGAGCTCTCACAAGTCTTACAAACAGTTTGCTGGCTTCTGTTTTGTTTGGATTTTTTTTTTTTTTAATTTGGGAGGTTTGTGTAAATCAGATCTCTAGAGTCCACATTATAGGATACTGTCTTATAAAAAAAACAAAAAATAGAGCCTACCTGTGCTGTTGGCATCAATTATTACATGCATAAGGCTGTGGTTTTATACTCAGATAACTGTTGCTCCAGTAGACTATTCCTTCTGCATATCTTCTGCGGCTTGTCTTTGATTTGAAAGGCTGTTCATTCTGTACAGAATCCAGTTTACCCTTCCTGAGAAAGCATGTGGATAATTTCACTTGTCAATGAATTTCCCTGACCCATGTGTACTGCTTGCTGTTTCACTGATACAATATTTTAAGAATAAAAGACAAACAGGCCGTTGTTCATCCATGTTTCTCCCTCTCTCTCTAGGCGGTGGTGCACTGGTTCTCGGGCAAGAGCAAGACAAAAGGGGAGAGGGATTCAACCCCGCTGAGTCTTTCGTGGGCTCCATAAGCCAGCTCAACCTCTGGGACTATGTCCTGTCCCCAGAGCAGGTTGGTTCCATTTTCAGTGCGTGAGAGTAATGAGCTGTGAAGGGACAGAGCTAGTGAGGTGTCCCGGTCTGTTGTGTGTCTCACCATCCATGCGACCATCGCCAGCGTCCTGTGGTGCATCTGCAGCTGTAGAGGCAGACACGGAGAGGTCGCCTACGGTGACTGACACTCACTCCTCTTTCTCCACCTTCGTAATATGGTGAAACTCTACTGGAAATACAGTATATTGTATCATAAACACTACAGTTATATTGCAAAACCTCATCATTATTTTATAAAAGTTTGTAACTTCAGAGGTGGGAAAAGTCGCAAAGAATGATACATCAAATCTGCCTAGAACAGCAAAGAGAACATTTGGAATCAGCCCAGATCACCTTGTGATAACTGAGATGTAGCACCTGGACTCGTAGTGGAAGCCAGTCTTCACTCTGATGGCCTGGGTTCAAGCCCCAGTTCTCCCTTCAGCTCACTGTAACGGTCCTGAAAACACCATCCATCTCTGTGCATGTTCCTTTTCTTGTCTGTGAAAGAGAAGCGGAGCTACAGAGTGGAGTTCTGACAGGATTGGGGACACCCTGCATCTGCAGTCCTGCTGTGTTTGGTGCAGTTAGGACTGTCACAATGGCAGAGCTTATCTTAGTTTCCTCAGCTCTGAGTCAGAGAGAGAAAACAGGTGGCCAGGAGGTGAAAATTCTGCACCACTTTAAGACACTGACAAGTTTCAGACAAGAAGTACTAGGAGCATAATTCCAGGCAATAGTGCAACACTTGGAGAGGGAAATGGGACCTGCGGAGAGCCTGGCTGCTGTCAGCAAAGGCTTCCACACAGACCGGCCTCCTGTCCTTTCCAGCTTCCCCAGCCCAAGGCTACGGTGTTTTCAGCACAGCTGAGTTCAGGTGCAGGTGCTCTGGCCGACTCACACACGAGATTGAGCTAGAGACATGTTTCTAACCTTCCAGGTGAGGCTGCTGGCTACTGCATGCCCCAAAGAACTCAGCAAAGGGACCGTGCTTGCCTGGCCCGACTTCTTGCCGGGAGTGGTGGGGAAAGTGAAGATCGACTCCAAGAGCACCTTCTGTTCTGGTGAGAGCCGTCTCCTTGCAGCCATGGTCTCCGCTTAACTACCCTGGGGTTCTCTTCCCAACAAGATCATTTGAAACTCTCCTAGTCAAATAATCTGAACCTATCAGTCCATTAGTTAAGTAACAGTTCATTGTCACTCTACTTTTTCCCCCTTCTTTCTTTACTTCTTTCCCCTTTTTAAAAATTTTTTATTAATAATAATTAACAAGACTGCGGGATAACAGGGGTACAGGTCTGCACACATGCCACCAGAGTTCCATGTTCCGTCCCCTCCACTGGAAGCTTCCCTATTCTTTTTTTTTTTTCCTTCAGGATTATTGTTGGGGCTTGCTGCCTGCTGCACTACAAATCCACTGTTCCTGGAGACTATTATTTTCCCTTTTGTTGCCCTTGTGGTTATTATTGTTGTTGTTATTGCTGTTGTTGTTGTTGTTGGACAGGACAGAGAGAAATCAAGAGAGGAGGGGAAGGGATGGACCAAAGATTTTTATGAGGAGCAAAATGTGGGAAGTCTGGCTTCTGTCATTGCTTCCCCACTGGACATGGGTGTTGGCAGGTGGATCCACACCCCCAGCCTGTCTCTGTCTGTCCCTAGTGGGGCAGGGATCTGGGGAGGGGAGGCTCCAGGACACATGGGTGAGGGTGTCTGCCCAGGGAAGTCAGGATGGCATCATGGTAGCACCTGCAACTTGGTGGCTGAAAACTATTAAGATATAAAGCAGAAAAAAAGTATTTAATAATCAGGAACCTAAAGGCAAGAATAGAGCAGGGGATATTTGGGGTCTTCATGTTGGAAGAAGCTAGTCGGCCTATTTTAGTTCTATTCCAAGGGGCCTATGACTTTACTGATTTTTGCCTGAGCCAACAGGTAGCATGCAGAACCTTTAATATTCTTAAAATGCCTTCTTTTCTCTAAAATGTATTCGGCTGAGGTCCATCAACTCTTCCTCCCCCACTTGGACATTTCTTCACCAGGTAAACAGCATATGCTGTGGTTGCCAGCACCCAGCGGGAGTGCCCTAACCTTGGGAAAATTCCAGGACTATGCTATCTCTCTCCCTCTATCTCTCTCTTTCTCGCTCTATTTGAATGAAAAAAATAAGTCAGCCCAGGAGTGGTAAAACTGTGCATGCTAGAGACATCAGCTTCACACACACACACACACACATACACACACACACACACACACACACAAACACACACATACACACACATACACACAAAGACACATACACACGCAAACACACATACACACACCACACACACATAAACACACATACACATGCAAATACACATACACACATACCACACACACAAAGACACAGACATACACACAAACACACATACACACACAACACACACAAACACACACCACAAACACACACCACACACACAAACACACATACACACACACCACACACACAAACATACACACAAACACACATACACACACACAAACACACACACACACACACTCACACACACACACACTCTAAATGCTCAGCCAGCTTCTCCTGGAAGAGGCAGGTCTGTGTGAACTTGCCAGGTATTCTATCACTCCCCTCGGCATCTGTCCGCAGCAGAGAAGGGGCCCCCAGCCTGGTGACGCAGTCGCCATGTTACTGACAAGCTCTGAACCTTGTTTTCGGCCTCCAGACTGCCCGTCTTTAGAAGGCTCAGTCCCTCATCTGCGCACCAGCTCCACAGACTCCAAGCCGGGCTCCAAGGTCAGCCTGTTCTGTGACCCGGGCTTCCAGATGGTCGGGAACCCCGTGCAGCACTGCCTGAACCAGGGGCAGTGGACACAGCCTCTCCCCCGCTGCGAACGTGAGTCACTATCACCATCAACCCTCCTCCTCCTCCTCTTCCTCCTTCTCCTTCTTTTCTGGAATGAGCTATGCTGAGTAGCCTGAGGGAAGTGGAAGATGAAGATAAAAAGATGCCACCATGGGGCTGGGTGGTGCACACATTACAGTGCACAGGGACATGGGTTCAAGTCCCCGGTCCCCACCCACAGAGGGAAACCTTCACAAGGGGTGAAATAGGTCTGCAGGTATCTCTTTCCCTCCCCTTCCCCTCCAGCTTCTCTCTGTCCTAGCCAATAAAATCAATAAAATAAAATAAAATAAAATTTTAAAATAGAAATTCTTTTTTTAAAAAAGTCACTTTAAAAATAAGACATATGTCCTAGTTGAGTGAAGCTCTAGCCTCTCTCATAAAAATCAATCAATCAATCAGTATTGAAAGCAGATAGAATCACAGAAAGGTTCTTTTCTCAGGCTGTAAAAGCCCTGTGAGCTGCTGGCCTTTCCCTGGTCGATGTGGTCAGAGTGTGACCCGGGCGAGACCGACAGCCCCGTCCTCAGGTACAGACGGACTCCCCTGCTGGGGGCTGCAGCACTTCGAGTTATATTTGGCTGGTGTTTCCTCTGCTCTGCTCCACTGTTCCACCACTTTAAAAATGTGCGTCCAGCTGCGTCAAGGCAACAAAACCTGCCTCCCTAGCTGCAGTTTCTACTCACTGCGTCTGAAGTGTCCAGTTCCAATTTCTTTAGTTAAATTTTTTCCACAGATGTATGAGAACAAATAAAGGCCCTGTGTCACTTTAAAAATAAATAAGTGGGGAGTCAGGCGGCAGCGCAGCGGTTAAGCACACGTGGCACGAAGCACAAGGACCGGCATAAAGATCCCAGTTCGAGCCCCCGGCTCCCCACCTGTAGGGGAGCCTCTTCCCAGGCGGTGAAGCAGGTCTGCAGGTGTCTATCTTTCTCTCCCCCTCTCTGTCTTCCCCTCCTCTCTCCATTTCTCTCTGTCCTATCCAACAGTGACGACAACAACAATAATAATTACAACAATAAAACAACAAGGGCAACAAAAGGGAAAATAAATAAGTAAAATGTTTTTAAATAAATAAATGAAACGCCCTGCACGTTTTCTTCCCACGGGTCACGCCCCTCCCTCAGGCATCCGCTGCGGAGTGCCACCCCCTCTGGAGAACGGCTTCTACTCAGCAGAGGACCTTCACGCGGGCAGCACGGTGAGCTACCAGTGCAGCAGTGGCTACTACCTGCTGGGCGACTCCAGGATGTTCTGCACGGACAATGGCAGCTGGAACGGCATCGCGCCGTCCTGCCTCGGTGAGACACATCCTGACCGGTATTCCTGGTCCCTCCTCGTTCCTTGGAAGAAAGCCACCCAAATCCCTGGGTTCTCTTGTGACATCCCTCTGTTAACTGCCTCTGGTCCTCTCAGAATGTCTCAACAAACCCTGGTGAGCTTAGCCACCAGAGACGTGTGGAATCTCTCTCACCAGATTCAGTACTAGGTCTCTTTACTTCTGCTCCTCTACGATCCTGTGGAATCTCTCTCACCAGATTCAGTACTAGGTCTCTTTACTTCTGCTCCTCTACGATCCTGTGGAATCTCTCTCACCAGATTCAGTACTAGGTCTCTTTACTTCTGCTCCTCTACAATCCTGTGGAATCTCTCTCACCAGATTCAGTACTAGGTCTCTTTACTTCTGCTCCTCTACAATCCTGTGGAATCTCTCTCACCAGATTCAGTACTAGGTCTCTTTACTTCTGTTCCTCTACGATCCTGTGGAATCTCACCAGATTCAGTACTAGGTCTCTTTGCTTCCGTTTCTCTACGATCCTGTGGAATCTCTCTCACCAGATTCAGTACTAGATCTCTTTGCTTCCGCTCCTCTACAATCCTGTGGAATCTCACCAGATTCAGTACTAGGTCTCTTTGCTTCCGTTCCTCTACAATCCTGTGGAATCTCACCAGATTCAGTACTAGGTCTCTTTACTTCTGCTCCTCTACAATCCTGTGGAATCTCACCAGATTCAGTACTAGGTCTCTTTGCTTCCGTTCCTCTACAATCCTGTGGAATCTCACCAGATTCAGTACTAGGTCTCTTTACTTCTGCTCCTCTACGATCCTGTGGAATCTCTCTCACCAGATTCAGTACTAGGTCTCTTTGCTTCCGCTCCTCTACGATCCTGTGGAATCTCACCAGATTCAGTACTAGGTCTCTTTGCTTCTGTTCTTCTATGATTGGGAGGATAATAGCTTTCATGGTCTGTCTGCAGTGTGATTGTGACTGCTCCCTTTACATGTTATAAAAACGTACAAAGTGTTAGGAATCTAGTGATACGTAATGATTTAACAGTTCAGGGGCCGGGTGGTGACGCACCTGGTTAAGCTCACACACCACAGTGCGCAAGGCCCCGGGTTCAAGCCCCCGGCCCCCACTGCAGGAGGGAAACTTCACAGGTGGTGAAGCAGGACTATCTCTCTCCCTCCTTATCTGCCTTTCCCCTCTCAATTTCTCTGCCTCTATCCAATAATAAGTAAATAAAAATAGTTTTAAAAATATATACATAAAAGTAAAAAAAAAAGCCTTGAATGCCTCAGAAGACTGAGCAGGCTGCTGTCCCTGTCCTTGCAGACGTGGACGAGTGTGCGGTGGGGTCTGACTGCAGCGTGCATGCTTCCTGCCTGAACACCAACGGCTCCTACATCTGCTCCTGCAAGCCCCCCTACAGCGGTGACGGCAAGACCTGTGCAGGTACCTCCACGGGGGCTGATCCGCGGCCTTTCTCCAGCGCTTTCCGTACTGAGCTGGGACCACAGGCCACGGCTGTCAGACCCAGGGCTCGGGAGGAACGTGCAGAGGCGCTTCAAATTAACATCTCACCTCTCCCAGCTGTCAAGTTTCTGCATAGAAAAGTGTCAGTATGCCACCAAAATGTTGAAGAAGTGTTTGCCTAAGGACAGAAAGGAGAGTCTCTCTCTAGACACACTATCCGTGCCTCAGAGGAGATATTTTCAGTGTCTCTGCTGTCTAAAAGAAAAATATCATGAAAATGCCAGTCAGCATCTTTCCTCTGTTTCAGTCTCACAAAAAAAAAAAAAACCTTGCCGGGAGCTATCTTTCCACTTCTAGGCGGCTTTTATAATATTGACCCATTCCTCAGCTTATTGGCACCATTGCATATCTGTCTCCGCGGGAGTCGACTACCAGGACATAACAAGACAAGCGTAAACAGGAATTTAGTCGCCTTTTGGGTCATTCAGCTCTCGGTCCCCAGTGAAATGCTGCAGTTTGACTCAGAGAGAAAAGCCCCTGCCCCCCCCCCTCACACACACACCAGCAGCAGCCTGAGGGTGACGTGGGTGGGGGTGCACCTCAGGGGGCACACACTGCACTATGCCAACCCCGTCAAGCCCCACTTTCCCATCTGCAGGGAAGCAGGGAAGCAGGGCTGCAGGCGCCTCTCTCTCTTCCTCCCTCTATCACTCCTTTCTTCTTTGATTTTGATTTCTCTCTGTCTCTATGCAACAAATAAATACAATAAAAATGATCTTTAAACAACAGTGGCGTGTCGAGGAATCCGACAACAGATAGACAGAATCCACTGAGATCAGCCAGGAAATGTGTCTTAGTGGGCCAGAGAGCCTTTGATGTTTATGCATGTGCTCTCCTAATCTCCAGCTGAAGCCCTGTGGATATTCAAACAAATTCACAAGAATGACCTGAAAGATACAAGCATTAGAGCATTACTTCTCTTTAGAGGATGAATAAAAATTAATGAACAAGACAAGATTCAAAATAAAGGATCTTTTATAAAGACAGTGCTGCCCAAAGGGGGACCAGGACCCTGGAAATAAAGTCTAACCAAGCCAGAAGCAGCTGGACACAGAGAGCTAGCATTATTTCCTGAACGCAGTGCAGGAGCATAAAGCTGGAGCATGGGAAGTAAGGTGAAAAGAAGAGCAAGAACACCAGAGAACATGCTTTAGAGCTAGCTCACCTCGGAGCGCAGCCTAAGTCCATTTTACAAGCCAAGGTTCTGTGAGTGCTGCAGTCTTTCGGACTATTGGGATGTAAGACACGGAGCAAACCGTGGGGCATCAGAGAGATCAGTAGCGAGTAGTACGAGACTGACACAGAACCTGGGAGCTGAGTCTGTGAGGTGCCCAGGAAGCACTTGGATAGACACCATCACTGGGTGTCAGCGTTTGACATATATGCACACACTTGTATATATGCATGCAGGGAGAGGTTTCTGTGAACAGCTCTTCATTTGAGCCATTTCATTTAATATTATGCCACACGGGGCCTGACAGTGGCACTGCCAGTTGAATGCATGTGTTACCATGCTCACAGACCCAGGTTTAAGCCCCGGTTCCCCACCTGCAGGGGAGAAGCTTCAGGCATGGTGGAGCAGGGCTGCAGGTGTGGCTCTGTCTCTCTCTTCCCCTTTCCTTTCAATTTCTCTCTGTCCTATCAAAATAAAACTCAGCTTCTTTAAAATATATCATGTTGTGAACAATACATACCACTAAATAATTAGAGGATGATTTTAATTCTTGTATCATTTTTTACTGTTTTAATAATGATCAATAAGACCCTAGCATAATAGGGGTATAATTCCACACAGTTCCCACCACCAGAGTCCTGTGTCCCATCCCCTCCATTAGAAGTTTCCTTATTCTCTATCCCTCTGGGAGCATGGACCCAAATTCTTTATGGGGAGCAGAAGGTAGGAGTTCTGGCTTCTGTCATTGCTTCCCCACTGGACATGGGTGTTGGCAGGTGGACCCACACCCCCAGCCTGTCTCTGTCTGTCCCTAGTGGGGCAGGGCTCTGGGGAGGGGAGGCTCCAGGACACATGGGTGAGGGCGTCTGCCCAGGGGAGTCAGGATGGTGTCATGGTAGCATCTGCAACTCGGCAGCTGAAAAGCAGTAAGATCTAAAGCAGAAAAGTTGTTACATAATCAGGAATCTTAAGGCAAGAATATTGCAGGTAAGACTTGGGGTCTCCACTTTGGAAAAAGCTAGTAGGTTTATTTTAGGTCTATTCCAAGGGGCCCATGACTGTACTGGTCTCTGCCTGAGTCTGACAGCTGGCATGCAGGTGGGCCAAAGGTCCTGCAGTGAGTGCAGCCTGGAGTGTTCCTACTCATGACCTCAGAATGTGAGCTCAGACACACGCCCCTGTGCTGAGCATGGGCCTCAGATCACATGATGGGGTTTACAGTTAAGGGTGTTTATACACGTTCCCCACAGTTGGGAGCTACTCTCTTCCCTGATACAGATTCTAGTCTTGTTTCCAATTCTTGTATTCTAATCTACTTTATGGACTTCCCATAATGGACTTTTCTCATATTTCAACATTCAGTTCTAGCCACTTTAGAAATAAATCCTTGTGGGCAGAGGGTAGATAGAAGAATGGTTATGCAAACAGACTCTCATGCCTGAGACTCCAACGTCCCAGTTTCAATCCCCTGTACCACCATAAGCCAGAACTGAACAGTGTTCTGGTAAAAAAATTAATAAAATAAATAAAAATAAAATAAATATATCCTTGTGTTACCTCTGCTGTTTTCCTCAAAATTACGTCTTATAATTGCACTTTTTCAGGAAGAGTCACCAGATATCCATCGGCATAGACAGCCTAAACAGTCCTCAGAAGGACAAGCAACAGGACTTCCCCTCAGAAGAATTTAGTCATTATAGCCACGTCTGCTGTGCACCTCCAGCCCAAGTGTTCAACTTATTTCCTCACTACAACTGATGGCCTGTCCTAAGTGTGCATATAAAAAGGATTTTGCTGTGGGCTGTGGAGACAGCCTAAGGGTTATACAGAAGATATTCCTGCCTGAGGCTATGAGGTCCCAGGTTCAATCCCCAGCACCACCATAAACCAGAGCTGAGCAGGGCTCTGGCCTCTCCCCCCCCACCCCTCCCTCACTGACAAGCTCTGCAGCGTATTTGGAAAGGGAAGTTGGGAACTTCTCCCCTCTGTGCTTTGAAACTGCATGTATATCCATCCACTAGAGACAAAGCCTGATGCTCTCAAAGAGTGAGTGTGTGGGTGGGGGGTGCGGACCAGGAATAAATTCCTCTGCCTCTGTCTCTGTCTCTGTCTCTGTCTCTGCCCCAACACAACCACCAAAAATGAAACAACTTCCTTTCTGGCCAGATAAATTTTGTGTGGCCTTTATCATCGCCATTTCACAATGCTGTTGTTTAAAAGCCTAGAAATTAAATATGCTGGTGCTGGTGTGAGGTTCAGTATATTCTTGGCCTCCTTCCATCTCCCTTCAAAAGCTTTTCTCAGGATCTGACTGGGCCCTGAACTGTAGGGTTCTTTTGTTCTGCAATGTTGTTACTTTAACTAAAAAGGGTTGAGGGCAGCTGCGGCACATAAAAGGGTTAACAGCCGGGAGCTGAGAACAGGTTTAAACAATTCAGGGTTTTATTAGGGTGGAACAGGTAGAAGGCAAAATAAGCGATTATCATCGCTCATGGCTGCAGAGGGTCTGACAGTTTACGGCTAGCAGAGTCACAGAGTCACACGTGCTCGCTCCCAGGAGAAGCGGCCTCGGGGACACCTCCAGAAGAAGCAGCAGCCTGAGTGGCCTGCTCAAGTCCCTGCCTGTAAACATTCCATTCCTGTGTCCCGGCCTCAGGCTGAACCCACTCCTATGCTAATAGTCCCAAACTCCCCCTGGGGTCACAACACTGCAGTACTTAGATAAATGACTACAGTCCTTAATTGTCCCCCGTAACTGTTTCTTATTTCCAGAACCTGTAAAGTGCAGGGCTCCAGGAGACCCAGAAAATGGACGATCTCACTCCTCTGGTGAGAGCTACACAGTGGGCACCCTGGTGACATTTTCCTGCGAGCAAGGACACCAACTGTTGGGAGTGACCAAGATCACGTGTTTGGAATCTGGAGAATGGGACCATCTAGTGCCCTACTGTGAAGGTGAGCCTACAGATTCCCTGCCTGTGGTATTTTAAAGCCCTAGAAACTCCTCCCTCCAGGAGGCTCAGAACCAAATCTAAGGAAGTCTAGGGGAGGGGCAAGGGCACCAGTGAAGTGCAGGGACCAGCCAAGGGTCCTGGGTGGAGCCCCCGGCTCCCCACCTGCAGGGAGAGTCACTTGGCGGTGAAGCAGGTCAGTCTTTCTTTCCCCCTCTCTGTCTTCCCCTCCTCTCTCCATTTCTCCATTTCTCTCTGTCCAAAAAAAAAAAAAAAGGGAAAAGGTCCCAGGAGCCGTGGATTTGTAGTGCAGGCACCGAGCCCCAGCAGTAACCCTGGAGGCAAAACAAAAAAAGAAAGAAAATCTAGAGTATACTCTTGAGTTTCTCGAGATGTTTGTTCACGTGAGCTAAGGGAATGAAGGCTTTTGCTCTTCCTCCTTGAAGCTGTTTCCTGCGGTGAACCAGCTGTACCAGAAAACGGTCACATGGATGCAGCTGCATTTACCTACGGCAGTAAAGTGTCATACAGGTGAGTGTCTGCCGTGAAAGCCGTCTGGCTGCGGTTCTTGATGAGGTATTGATAAACTAGAAGGTATTGATGAAGCTGTGCCGTGGGAAAGGGGGGACGCTTTTAATCAATATGCAGGTAACTGAATTTGATGTAGGAGGATGAGATATGATCTGAACAGCCTTGTACTGACCTCAGCCCGTCTCAGGAGCAGCGAGGAAGAGTGCTGTGAGGAGGCAGCTCTGACTCTAAAGGCACCCTCTGCAGAATTCACAGGAGACCAGAACACTCTCAGACCTAGGCGTTCCTCCTCTGGGCTACTAACCCTTGACCCATGCTGGAAGTGAGCCCCCGGCCCCAGTCCTTCGTCTGACCGCCTCGCTTGAGCCTTGCAGGACGCTGAGCGGTCTTTGACAGCTCTCTGCAGGCATCTCTTCGGGAACAGGGAAAGAACAGCCCCTCCCACGGGAGTCGTCCCGCGTAGCCTTGGAGCTGTGGGTTCAGAGCGAGCTTTGTGGAGCCTGACGCAAGGACTGACTGCAGGCTGTCCTCTCCCACCTCTGCAGGTGCAGTAAGGGCTACGCTCTGAGCGGTGACAGCGAGGCCTCCTGTCTCGCTAGTGGCTCCTGGAGTCACTCTCCTCCTGTGTGTGAAGCAGTCAAGTGCTCCCACCCTGCAGGCATAAGTCACGGGAAATACACTCTGAGTGGCCTCGCCTACCTTTCCACCGCGTCCTATTCCTGTGAGCCTGGGTACAGGTAAAGTCCACGGTTTCTGTTGTACATGACTGGCTGGCTTTCAGTACAGACTCATATGCTTCCTGACCCTTAGCTCATAGTAAGCACCCAGAGAAACTTTCTTTTTATACAGATGATTTTTGATCATTGACTTAATAATGATGGACAAGATTGTGGTATAAAAGGGGGACAGTTCCACACAGTCCCCACCACCAGAGTCCCGTGTCCCATCCCTCCATTGGAAGCTTCCCTATTCTTTATCCCTCTGGGAGCAGGGACCCAAATAAATCGATTCATGTTTAGCACAGGAGCCTGTGTGACCCCAGAGAGACTAGACTGTCTGTGGATGGAAGCTCTGACTCCAGGACTTCAAGCTCAGTTGCTATCAACATTCTACTGTGCTTGCTGCCTGCTGGGGTCAGCCATGTGCCTGCCTCACACCTAGTAAGACGGATATTTGAGGCGGGCGCGTGCCAGGACGTGAGCCCGCCCCCGCAGTGCTGCCCAGAGCAATCTGTGTGTGCGCACAGCCTCTCGTTCTCTGCAGCGTCGCCACGCGCCCGGCAGTGAATACGTATCCAGGTGCCTTCGCTGTCTCCTGCAGGTTGCAAGGTCCCTCTGTCCTTGAATGCTCTGCCTCAGGGAACTGGGACAGGGCGCCCCCGACCTGTCACCTTGTCTTCTGTGGAGAACCGCCTGCCATCAAGGATGCTGTCCTCAAAGGGAGTAACTTCACTTTCGGGAACACTGTCTCCTACACTTGCAGAGAAGGGTGAGTCAGCCTGCAAACGGAGGGACGAGAACTCAGCTCCTTTCCCGGCAACAGAGCTGGGCACTGGGCGCTCTTGTTTGCTGACAGCAGAGAGCGTATTCTCCTAGGAAAACAGTGTTCTTCGGGAATCAGCGTCATTTATCAAAGTCTTATTTGTATAATGAACATTTGGCGCTGCAGTGGAAAATATCTGCTTTAAAGTGGGATGAAAAGGGCATGTTTAAATAGACGTGAGAGTGTGTTTATCTTCTGCAAAACCAAGGCAACACTCCCTGTTATGTTGCAATATAATGATAATAGCCTGCAAGGAAAAAAGTAATTTGAGTTTTTACAATTGTTACGATATCATTTAATTCAGAGATGAAACTTGAAAGAAACTCAGAAATAAATGATAAACCTCTTTGACATGTTTATCTCATCTGATTCTCGTGGAAAACTTTGTGAAGTACAGAAAAAGGGAAGCGACTCGACCCAGGGCAGGCAATCATCTGATGAGACTCTCCTGCAGGGCGGGAGGGGTCGAGAGGGACTAGGCCCAGGTCTGTCTGCTCCGAGGCGTCTCTCTGCCCTTCTCCTCATGCTTCCCCACTAACTACGCTCATCGCTGACAGAGCTTCGGCATTCTCGAACTAACGCAGCTGCTTCCAGGCCTGAGCGAACAGTGTCGGCTGAGGGTGCTGTCTCTGCACCAGTCTCAGCTCTGTCCTTCACTGTGCGACCCTGGGGCAGTGGTCTTTCTTCTCTGTTCAGTCGTGCTCCACACAATACAAGTTTACTCAGGATCCACACTCCCAGCCTGCCTCTCTTTCCCTTGTGGGGCAGGTCTCTGGGGAAGCAGAGCTCCAGGACACATTGGTGGGGTCGTCTGTCCAGGGAAGTCTGGTCGGCATCCTGCTAGCGTCTGGAACCTGGTGGCTGATAAGAGAGTTAACATACAAAGCCAAACAAATTGTTGACTAATCATGGACCTAAAGGCTGGAACAGTGCAGGTGAAGAGTTGGGGGGAGCCCTCCATTTTGTAGATAGCTAGTAGGCAGATTTTAGTGCTATTCTGAAGGTCCTGTAGCTAGACTAGTGTTTTGTTTTGGGGGAACTCATTCTCTCCACATACGAAGCGAGTATCGTCCTGAGGGGAAGAGAGGTCATTGCTTTCAGCCGAGAAGGCACCGTAAGGCCCTGCCGTGTCTGTGTGCGAATGTCACAGCCGCTCTTTTCCTTCCTACCCCGCAGCTATACCCTGGCCGGTGCAGACACCATGGAGTGCCTGGCCAGTGGCGAGTGGAGCCAGAGTGGGCAGCGGTGTCTGGCCGTGTCCTGTGACGAGCCCCCCCACGTGCAGCACGCCTCTCCGGAGACTGCCCACCGGCTATTTGGGGACATCGCCTTCTACTACTGCTCGGACGGCTACAGCCTGGCGGACAATCCTCAGCTGGTCTGCGACGCGCAGGGCCGGTGGGTGCCCCCGGCAGGCCAGGCCGTGCCCCGCTGCATAGCTCAGTTCTGCGAAAGCCCCCCATCCGTCTCCTACGGCATCCTGGAGTCGGTGAGCAAAGCCAAGTTCCCCACAGGCTCGGTGGTGAGCTTCAAGTGCATGGAAGGCTTCGTTCTGAACACCTCATCAAAGCTGGAGTGCATGTGGGGCGGGCACTGGAGCCCTGCCCCGGCCTCCGTCCGATGCATCCCTGTGCGCTGCGGACAGCCGCCCAGCATCCTCAACGGCTATGCCAGTGGGGCAAACTACAGCTTTGGGGCCATGGTGGCCTACAGCTGCAACAAGGGCTTCTACATCAAAGGGGAGAAGAGGAGCACCTGTCAGGCCACAGGGCAGTGGAGTCAGCCCACACCCTCCTGCCACCCTGTGTCCTGCAGTGAGCCGCCCAAGGTGGAGAACGGCTTCCTGGAGGTAAGGGGCCGAGAGCCCGCTGGCAGCCCCAGACTTGATCACTACAGGCTCAGCCGCCACAGCGAAGTCAGAGAGGGCGCAGAGGCAGGGGCGGTGGACAGACTCATGGCTGAAAAGCAGAGCTACCTCTGCAGGCGGTGGGTGGTGGAGACGGCCCAGAGACACCCCGTCCTCTCAGCAGAGTCTTTCTGCATCCTGCTGGCCTGTGAGCATCCAAAGCACTTGGCAGCAGTGTCTGAGCTCTAGGGATAAAGGTAGAGTACACCTATTTAGATTTTTGCTTGTTTTGGTCTTCCTTCCTTCCTTCCTTCCTTCCTTCCTTCCTTCCTTTCTTCTTCTCATTCTCCTCTTCCTCCTCCTCCTCCTCCTTTTTCCAGGGTTATCACTGGGGCTCAGTGCCTGAATTCCCTGCTCCTTGGTGGCCTTTTTAAATATATATATGATTGTTGTTGCGGTGGTCTGGTGTCAGGCTGCACCTCGGAGAAGAGAGCGGACGTCCAGAGCAAAGGGGTACACAATTCTTTATTATAGGATGGGGGGGGAGGTTTGGTTCAGACCACGTGGAGCCAGCTGGCAATGGCCGACCACGGGGGGAGAGCAGGGAGCGAGACCTCAGAGAAGGAGAGCCGAGAGCCCAGAGAGAGAGAGGGGAGGGGTGAGGCGACAACCAGGGGTGCCATGTAGGGCCAGAATTGGTTGAAAGGGGGCACTCTAGGATTTTGTGGGGCATAGAAAAACCTGGGGGCAGAGACTGCATCAGAATAACTCCTCAGCAACATCTCCTCCTATCCCTTTATATCTAAATGGACACAGTAAAGAAAAATGGAATGGAGCAGGCTTAAATGTTTTAGAGGAATGCCATGCTCAGGTGGGAAGATGTAGGACTTTCTGTGGAGGAGGGAAGGCTTAAATGGCTGCCAACCTTGTGAGATTTATGCATCCTCCTGTGCTCAACCCCTCTTTAGAGAGAGAGAGACTTACCTGGAGAGACTCATCTCATAGGTTTAAGTGCAGCCTGCTCATCCATCTCTTCACAATATCTCTACATCTTTTCTATCTTTCTATCTAGTGATTGCATAAGATGTACAAAGTCTGTAAAAGACTATCATGGAGCAGAAACCTTTTGGGCATAAGCCTAAATGATATAACAAAATAGGAAGGGACAAGTAGGGGAGTAGTAAAAGCCAGTGTGGTGTGAAGGGAAGGATTGGTGTGTAAAGGAACATTCCCTGCTTGGGTGGGGAAAGGGGCAAGGGTACATAATGAGGGGGAGGCGGGAGGCATGACCCACCAAACAGAGGGGCTATTTGGCATTGTATAGTCCTCAAGGCAACAGTCTATAAAGTCTATGAATTACTCAGGATCAGTCTATGAAAAACCAGCAGCGTGAAGGAAAATAAGCTGCTTCAAAATTGTGTAAAATGTATATAGGATATGTCAGAAAGTCCGATACAAGTCTCAGTCCAAAGCAGATGGCTAGGGGAAGAATTGGCAGGGGATGCAACGCTGCATGAGGGAGGTCAGCTGCTGGAATGTTGCTTTTCTGTAGATAGCTAACTGGAACTGCCAACACGTGACAAGCAGGTCAGAAGCAGGAACGGTAACCAGGCATGAAGAAAGTTCTGCCCTTGGAGTCTGTGTATCAGGTTCTTCAGATCGCGTTGAGTGACATCTAGGGTTTCGGGGGATGTGCCACGGTAGTCGTGCCATGTAGTGGGTGACGTCAGGGTGTGCAGGAGTTCAGATGGTTTTTCCGGGATTCCTGTGAAAGAAACACAAACAATCTGCTTCTCGTGGTTAATTTGAACTTGTAACAAGTTATAGGTTTGTTATAGTTGATACCTCGATGATTATAATTGGTTTAGAATCTCTTTATTTTATTTAAAGGTCATCTAATGTGACCTCCTGTAGCAGCCTCTACTGCAGGATCTTGAGACCAATTTTAGCTAAAATATGTATTTTAAACAGACTCAAATTGCTTAGAGAGTTAACGCATATTCGTGACAATGATTTCAACGTTTACAGTGCCAGATTGATGCCAGATATGTTGTGGATTAATTTCCACAAGATAGTTTACAGGGCACCTTTGGGGGCCCTTTAAAGGTGTCCTGTATATAAAATTTATATAGTTTAGTTTTGGGAATGAATAGTCACGTTGAACATTTAGACTTTTACCTAAATAGTAAGTTACCTTAACAAATTAATTTTTACCTTGTCTGGTAAAAGTGTAGCTGTAGGGTTACACTTTTGACCGTTAAGTTAGTGTTACCAAACTTGAGACATACCCATAAACATTTAGTTATAACAAACTGGAGGAAAAAGAACTTTTGTTATAAAAACACATTATTTAAAAACAAATTTAAATCTGTCATTAGTCACACAGTTTAAGACTAAATACTTACATATATACCAAAACTATATATAAAATTCAAAAGAGGGAGAAAGAAAAAAAAATTTTGGAATGTTTCTGGACGTCTCCAGAAACTTTGGCTGCGTCCAGCATTTTTATATAAGGCCAATTACCTTTTAGAGTACTCCAAGCAGATGGGTCATGCAAAAAAAAAAAAAAAAAAAAGGTTTTTTTTGTCATTCAACACACTCACTCACAAAAACAACTGGCCAGTTATAACATAAGACATACAGGGAAAGGGTAGGAGAGAGGTCTCTGTGAGCCAGATTTTGTAGCTTCTGCCATGTCGTATTACGGGTCCTGGGATGTATCCTGCATCTGGTCCTCTTGTAGTATTTCTTGTTCTTCAGGAATAACAGCGCCATCCTGCGGGTATTGTCGGACATGGCAGACAGGAACTCAGACAGGTTTAGAGAAATTTTGAGGGAAAATGCATGCGAAACCCCTTCCCATGGTCAATAATGGGTCAGGCCCTTTCCAAATTTTATCGAGTGGGTCTCTCCATTTGACCTTAATAGATGGGAGGGTAGATGGTGTTTGCCAGTGAAGAATAATAGGGGGTAAGGCCCAGTTATTGTAAATATTAAAGAGATTTAACGTAGTTAAGGCGTTTGCTAGCTGGATATTGGGGGGATATGTTCCTCCTTTATCTTTATTTAGTTGAGCCTTCAGAGTTTGATGTGCCCTCTCGACAATGGCTTGTCCCTGTGGATTGTAGGGAATGCCCGTGGTATGAGTAATATTCCAGAGGGAACAAAAATCTTTAAATTGTTTGCTTGTAAACATATGTGCATTGTCTGTTTTCAAAAATAATGGGACCCCCATAATGGCAAAACAAGAGAGCATATGGCTTACAAGCTTTTTAGCACTTTCTCCTGTCTGAGCTGTAGCCCACATAAATTTAGAAAAGGTATCAATTGAGACAAACACATATTTTTGTTTGCCAAAGTTTGGTATGTGGGTGACATCAATTTGCCAAATAGCATTAGCTTTTAAACCTCGGGGGTTAACCCCAAGGGTCTGGATAGCAGGTGTCTTTATGAGACTTGCACAAGAAGAGCATGTAGCAAGGATATGTTTTAACTGTGATACAGGAACATCAGGGAATCGAGCTCGAAGGCTTTTAAGATTAACATGGGTTAGAGAGTCAAAATTAGCAGGATCAGAGACAGAGACTGGGAAAGTTCCTGTGGAGGCAAGGCGGTCAACTGTGGCATTCCCTTCGGACAGGGAACCAGGAAGAGGGCTGTGGGAACGAAGGTGTTGAATATACAGTGGTTGGGTTCGAGAACAGAGCATAGAGGCAATTTGAATCAAGAGAGGGGAAAGTGGGTTGTCATCAATTTTCACATACGAACGAGCAAGCCATGGAAGTAAGTTAACAGTATACACACTGTCAGAAAAAAGGTTGAAGGATTCTGGTACAGCTTTTAGTGCAAGAAAAACAGCATAAAGTTCTTTGTACTGAGGGGAATTCTCAGGAAGCTCAGTAAAGAGAGGTTTAGGAGATTGTTTGTCTGGGTAATATATAAGGGCAGCAGCTCCCCTTTTTCCGCCATCAGTAAAGATTGTAGGAGCAGAGGGAATGGGATCCCGAGAGAAAAGTTTAGGTGCTAGTAGAGGCAGAAGAGGTAAAGAAGCTATCAATTTATTAGAAGGAAAATGGTTATCTATTTGTCCTGGAAACCCCACGAAGCTTATGGCAAAGCGGGAATGATGGCGTATAAGCCACTCTGTATCTGTGAGAGAAAAGGGCAGAATGATTAAATCCGGTTCTTTCCCTAAGACCTGCACAGACCTATTTCTCCCTTGGCGAACCATGAATGCTAACACATCTATCTCAGTGAGGAGTCTTGGAGCTCCTCCTACTGGTGTGTGAAGCCATTCGAGAACCCCATGGTCTTGCCACAGTGCCCCTACTACTGTGGGGGTGGAGTTGAAGATTAGAAGGTTTACTGGAGAGGAGGGGGAGAATCGAACAAAGTGCATGTCCTGGAGGGCCTGGTTAACCCTTTCCAGTTAACTTACGTTTTGAAGAGGGCTGTTTGTTTCCTTTCAACAGGTCAAACAGTGGTTGGAGGCAGCTTGTGGGCAGATAGAGATACTGCCTAAGCCAATTTAAATTTCCTAGAAAACTTTGTAAAGAAGCAAGAGTAAGGTTAGAAGGGAAGGTAACATTAGGTTTTAAGGGACGAATTTGCGTTAGAGAAATCTCTGAACCTAGGAAGGATATTGGAGGGATTAGCTGTATCTTCTCAGGGGCTACATTAAGGCCGCTTTTCTTTAATGCAGGAATGAGAAAATCATGTAAGGCATAGAGATCTGTATCTGATTTTCCCCATATTAAAATATCATCTGTAAAATGAAAAATATTAAGGCCCTTATGAATATATGGGACAAGGGCAGATTTAACAGCCTCCTGACAAATTGTAGGACTATTGGCTATACCCTGGGGCAGCACCACCCATTCAAATCTATCAGCAGGGCTGGCGTTATTAATAGAAGCAACAGAGAAGGCAAAACGTTTACAATCTCGCAGATGCAAGGGGATAGAGAAAAAACAATCTTGTATATCAATAGCTATGATTGGAATTCCCGTGGGAATTGCAGAAGCAAGAGGCAAACCCCTTTGGGGGGAGCCCCAGACCTGCATGGTTTTATTTACTGCACGGAGATCTTGAAGGAGGCGCCATTTTCCCGAGCACTTTTTAATCACAAAGACAGGAGTATTCCCTGGGCTTCGAGAATGACAAATGTGTCCCAAGGACAACTGCTCTCGGACAAGCTCTTTTAAAATATTTAGCTTATCCCTAGGTAAAGGCCACTGTTCCACCCAGACAGGCTCATTAGAAAGCCAGCTTAAGCGGTGTGTTTGGCTATGAACAGTGGCATTTAGTATTGGGGGTGTTGAATAGACCTGGTATCACGGGAATGAGTTTTACGCTCTGCAGAGGCGTCTGTGGATATCCTAACATTAAGACATTCCAGAAGATCCCTGCCCAGTAAGTTGGTGCTAATATTATCTACCAAAGGGCGGAAGTGTCCGGTAGAACCTTCTGGGTCTTCCCACATAAGCGAGTCTCGTGTGCAAAATGCTCTCGTCATCCCTCCTATTCCATGTAAACTGGGTCCAGGGATGAGTTCCCAATCTTGGGGAACCTCTTCTTGCCTTAAAATCGTCTTTGCTTCCCCCGTGTCAATCAAAAATTTAAAAGGAATATTGCCAATCTTTACTGTCATAGAAGGGTGACCTTGTTCTAAAACAGGAGTGGTCCACAAAATCTCAGACCCCGAATTTGTACCATTCAGGGGCGAACCATCTTTATGAAATTGGGACCAACAATCTCTCTTCCAATGAAACCCCTTACGACATTTTGGACAAACAGTACGTGGTCTCTGGCTCCCTGACTGAAAGCGGGGTTGCTCTGGCTGGAGACGTGGTTTCCCTGACTGGAGGCGTGGTCGCAACTTATCAGGACGTTGGTTACGCCAATGTCCTTGGTGACCGCACTGAAAGCAGGCCCCGTTTTGCTTACGTGGGGCAACTGCATAGACTTGCGTCGTAGCGGGTGCCCCATAATTGCCTGATGTAAGTTCCTGTGTCACTAGAATCCAATTATCTGGGTGTAGGTGTTTAAGATTAAGGCATACCTGACGGAATTGTGGTGTCATGCCTTCCCAGACAATAGAGCGCAGGAGTAGTTTGCGGACGTCAGTATTATAAACCTTTCTCTCTAAGCTTCTCTTCACCCTTGAGATGAAGCTCGCCAATGACTCATCAGAGCCTTGGTGAAAAGAGTTAATGGGAGCTGATGGATCTACATCAGGTGTGGTCACCCTTTCCCATGCTTGTGTTGCACAGATGCGTACCTGTTCAAAATAACCGGTTGGAAACCTGGCTTCTGCCTGCTGAGCTCCAGATTCATAAGCTCCTGCTCCAAACAAGGCATCAGAATTCCATTCTACCTGTTTGTTACTATTTTCCTGCGATTGTCTAGAGCACTCATGGCGGAAGCATGCCTGCCACTGAAGATAGAGTGGGTCTGGGAGTGCAGCACGAGCCAGATCTTTCCAGTCTTGTGGTGTATTTAAATGCTGGTAAAAGCTCCTCAAGACAGACTTGGTCCATGGAGAATGCATCCCGTCCTCCCTGACTGCTTGTCTAAGTGTTTCAAGGACTTTAGTGGAATATGGCTGCCACTGCTGAGGGTTTTGTTGAGGGTTTTGTTTAGAAGGGGCCAAGTTTACCGGGAATGTGTGGATTTGGTCCGATGGCACGGGAGAGGGAGCTACAGAAGTGGAAAGTGCCGTAGAAACTGCTGTAGTGGCTGCAGGGGAGACTAAACGCATATCTACGGGGACAGAGCTCCCGGGGTGGACTGCACATGGTTTAAAATCCTTAAATGCTGAAAAAATATCCTTTAGCTCTTGTATCTCAGTCATTAGGTCCCTTAATGGTGACATATCAGCAGGGGGCGGGGTCAGGGACAAGGAAGCCTCAGGCGGAGCTGAAACCACTGCGGCAGGGGCCGGGGGGCGGGGTCAGGAAAACGGAAGCTGCAGGCGGAGCTGAAACCAGAATGGCAGGGGCGGGGGGGGGGGTTCAGGGTCACAGAAGCTGCAGGCGGAGCTGAAACTGGAATGGCAGGGGCGGGGGGGGGGTTCAGGAACGCAGAAGCTGCAGGCGGAGCTGAAACTGGAATGGCAGGGGCAGGGGCGGGGTTCAGGAACGCAGAAGCTGCAGGCGGAGCTGAAACCACAGCGGCAGGGACCAGGGGCAGAGCTGAAACCGGGGAGGCAGGGGCCTGGGGCGGGGTCAGAGGAGGAGCGTCCGAACACGTGTGCATGTCTGTGGGAACGGAATTCTTGGGTTTAGCCGCTGATCACTTAGGACGTCTAAGTCTTAAGCACATGTGATTTAACTCTCGTACCTCAGCTTCAAGGTCACTTATCCTTATGGCATACCACGTTTTACATATCTTGAAAGTGGCAACCACAGTTAAAAAAATCCAAGGGGTAGTGAAAATTAAACCATTTATGACAGCGCGAATCTGTCCCAGGTCAAGAGATAATGACTGGGACACCTCCTCATAAAACGAGAAATTTCCCATGGTGGAGGGGAACGCGGGGCCACAGAAGTGGGCAGATGCCACTTACCTGTGTCTGGGCAGTTTCAGAGACCTCAGGCCGGGCGTGGTGTGGGTACGGAACACGATGGGCGCCAGATGTTGTTGTGGTGGTCTGGTGTCAGGCTGCACTGCGGAGAAGAGAGCGGACGTCCAGAGCAAAGGGGTACACAAATCTTTATTATAGGATGGGGGGGAGGTTTGGTTCAGACCACGTGGAGCCAGCCGGCAATGGCCGACCACGGGGGGAGAGCAGGGAGCGAGACCTCAGAGAGGGAGAGCTGAGAGCCCAGAGAGAGAGAAGGGAGGGGTGAGGGGGCTTTTTATTGGGCGACAACCAGGGGTGCCGTGTAGGGCCAGGATTGGTTGAAAGGGGGCACTCTAGGATTTTGCGGGGCATAGAAAAACCTGGGGGCGGAGACTGCATCAGAATAACTCCTCAGCAACAATATGATAGGACAGAAAGAAATTGAGAAAGGAGGGGAAGGCAGAGAGGGGGAGAGAAAGACACATGCAGACATATGCAGACCTGCTTCACCACCTGTGAAGGGACCCCTCCCCTCTGTATTTATTTATTGGATAGAGACAACCAGAAAGCAAGAGGGAAGGGGACATAGAGAGAGGGAGAGACAGAGAGACACCTGCAGCCCTGCTTCACCACTTGCAAAGCTTCCACTCCCACCCCTGCACATGGGGGCTGGGGGCTCGAACCAGGGTTCTTCCATGCCTTATGTAACACGTGCACTCAACCAGGTGTGCCACCTCCTGGCCCCCTATAAACCTGTGTTTTCAGTTTTTTTATTAGTGATTTAACAGTGATCAACAAGATGACAAGATTGTGGGGTCAGAGGGGTATATTCCCACACAGTTCCCACCACCAGAGTTCCGTGGCCCATCCCATCTACTGGAAGCTCCCCTATTCTTTATCCCTCTGGGAGCATGGACCCAAATTCTTTATGGGGAGCAGAAGGTGGGAGTTCTGGCTTCTGTCATTGCTTCTCCACTGGACATGGGTGTTGGCAGGTCGATCCACACGCCCAGCCTGCAAACAAACCTATTTTAATGATTTTTTTTTTTTTTAAGACCAGAGCACTGTTCAGCTCTGGCTTATGGTGGTACTGGAGATTGAACCACAGACCTTTCAAGCCTCAAGCATGAGAGTTTTTTATTTTTTTACAGAATCATTATACTGTCTCCCCAGCTCATGAAAGGTTTTATGTATAGAAGTTATGCCAAGATGGATGTATATTTTTATTTTATAGCAATTAAGCTCTAAACTAAGCTAGAATAATATTATTTCCAAATCTGAGACAAAAGATGGGGCCAATCCATTCACGAGTGGGAGGCTTTAGCAGTCTTCTTTAGAGCGTCTGAAGGCAGCCTCACCCTCAGACGCACAGCTCCCACACTAGCGCTCACTCTGTTTCCATCCAGTCCACCAAGAAAGTGGGAGCTAGTGAGCCAGCAGCCCCTTGTGTAGAACACACTTTAGACAAGCACCTCAGAAAGCCCCACACACTCCACAGCCTCAGCCTCATTCTTACAAAGTCAGCTCAGGCGTGGTGCTTTCCGTCAAAAAGGCAGGCCGTGCACGTGAGGAGGTCTCGTTCATCCGGCAGATACTTCTAGGCACCAATGAGCGCCAGTGACGGGGTGTGTGGTGATGGGGTGAGGGCATGAGGGAGACCCAGACGCCGAACCAGCGACAGAGCAGACGCAGACGTGCAGGCAAGCCGCGCTCTCCGTGTGCACTCACCCACCTGCTCGCGTGTGGACGTGCCCGGTGTCGAAGGCTGGCGCACAGGCTGGAGAAGGCTGTTATGGCCGCCGCTGTTCTCAAAGCACGTTGAAGATGAGTAGGAGGGAGGTGGGCTGGGAAGTGACTCAGCACACAGAGCGCAGGACTTGCACCCTGAAGCCCCAAGCACATCAGCCGGTCTCTTTCTCACTCTCTCTCAGAAAGAAAGAGAGGAAGACAGAGGGAAAGAGAGAGAGAGAGGGAATAAAGGAAAGAAAGAAAGAAAGAAAGAAAGGAGAGGAGAGGAAAGGAAGAGAGAAAGAAAGAGGGAGTCATGCGGTAGCGCAGCGGGTTAAGCCAGGTGGCGCAAAGCACAAGGACCAGCGTAAGGATCCCGGTTCGAGCCCCCGGCTCCCTACCTGCAGGGGAGTCGCTTCACAGGCGGTGAAGCAGGTCTGCAGGCGTCTGTCTTTCTCTCCTCCTCTGTCTTCCCCTCCTCTCTCCATTTCTCTCTGTGCTATCCAACAATGACAACAATAACAACAACGATAATAACCGCAACAATAAAACAACAAGGGCAACAAAAGGGAATAAATAAATAAAAAGAAAGAAAGGAAGAAAGGAGGAAAGGAGGGAAGGAGGGAAGGAATAAAGAAACCTGACTGTGACTAAGATACTCATGAATAGCCTTTTATTTACTTTTTAAAAATCAGACAGTTCTGACATGTCTGTATGTCCCTTCCTGCGATGAGAGCAGTTGAGAGCAGTCTGTGTCCACAGGACCTGCTTGAACGCAGACCGTCTGTGCTTTTGGCTGTGTTTCCTCAGTGCAGCCTGACAGCTGTCTTAATCAGGTTTTCTTTCTTTTAACCCCTTTCTTTCTCTGGTCCTTTCTTTCTCTTGCTTTTTCCCTCAGTCTTTCTCACACGCTTTCTTTCTCTCTCTCTCTTTTCTCACCGGAGCCCTGCTCAGCTCTGGCTTGTGGTGGACCAGAGCAGATGCCTCGGGCCTGCACGGCCTGGGCTGCACCCGCACTGCTTCCCGGCCACACCAGGCTTTTCTCTGCTGGTGTTCTGACACTGGGCAGACACCTCTGAGATGGCAGTGACCCGAGTCAGCTTCTAACTGTCCTCTGTGATTATTTAAAAAAAAAAAAAAAAGAATGGACCTATGAGAGGAATATAAGTCCTGGGGGGGGGGGGCTGGGGGGTGGTGCACCTGGTTCAAGCCCCCAGTCCCCACCTGCAGGGGGCAAGCTTCACGGGTGTCTCTCTGTCTCTCTGTCACCTCCTTCCCTTTCGATTTCTGGCTGTCTCTGTCCAATGAGTACATAAAGATAAGACAAAATAAATTAAGAGAGACTTCATGGAAAAAGAGAAGTATGAAGTTCTTTTAATGCAGAGCAGGGGAGTAGACCCAGGACTTCACGCACATGCAAAGCCGCTGAGTGGTCTCCTTGCCCCATGTCTACTCTGCTCTCCGCCGCCTTGGCTCCTCGCCTGCCTTCCGGTGGCCACAGCCTAGGCGCGCGGCCTGCAGAGCCCCTGGTTCCCGCCCTGCCTGCGTCTGGGTGCATGCACCTGGTTTCGCGCACCTGGTTTCGTGCACCGGATTTCACGCACCGGGTTTCGCGCACCTGGTTTCGCGCACCTGGTTTCGCACACCGGGTTTCGAGCACCGGGTTTCGCGCACCGGGTTTCGCGCACCTGGTTTCGTGCACCTGGTTTCGTGTACCTGGTTTTGTGCACCTGGTTTCGCGCACCTGGTTTCGTGCACCTGGTTTCGTGCACCTGGTTTTGTGCACCTGGTTTCGCGCGCCGGGTTTCGTGCACCGGGTTTCGCGCGCCGGGTTTCGCGCGCCGGGTTTCACGCACCGGGTTTCACGCACCGGGTTTCACTGTGATGGGTCTCAGGGACCCGGCCGGGACGCGGCGCTCGCTCGCATCACAGCGCTGAGCACCGCACGGCCGCCCTGCCTGCAGGGAGCCAAGGAAGGAAGCCTCACGGTGGTGAAGCAGGGCTGCGGGGGTCTCGCCGCTCAGACCCTCTCTCCCGCGGGCCGCGCTGACCTGTCTTCTCCCCCGCAGCACGCCACCGGCAAGGTCTTCGGGAGCGAGGCGAGGTATCGCTGCCACGCAGGCTACACGCCGGTGGGAAGCCCGCTGTTCACCTGCCAGGCCAACCGCTCGTGGCACAGCGCGTCCCCGCCGGCCTGCGTGCCCCTCCGCTGCGGGAAGCCGCCCCCGCTCCAGCACGGCTCCGTGGCGGCGACGGGAGAGGACTTCGCCGTGGGGTCCAGGGTGCGGTTCCTCTGCGACGAGGGCTACGAGCTCGTGGGCGACGGCTCTTGGACGTGTCTGAAGTCCGGCGCGTGGAACGGGAGGCCGAGCCCCAAGTGCGTGCCCGCCAGGTGCCCGGAGCCGCCTCTCTCGGAGAACCGGCTGGTGCTGAAGGAGCTGGCGGCGGGGGCGGCCTTCTCCTGCAGGGAGGGGCACGTCCTGCGGGGCCCGGCCGCCCTGAGGTGCTTGCCGTCCCGGCAGTGGAACGCCTCCTTCCCCGTCTGCGAGCCGGTCGTGTGCCCCCCGCCTCCCCTGATCGCCTTCGGGGTCCCCGCCGCGACGGCCGCCCTTCACTTCGGAAGCACCGTCACCTACTCCTGCGTGGACGGCTTCTTCCTCAGGGGGGGCCCCGGCGCCGCCTGCCAGGAGGACGGGACCTGGAGCTCCCCGCTGCCGGAATGCGTCCCGGTCGAGTGCCCCCAGCCCGAGGAGATCCCCCACGGCATCGTGGACGTGCAGGGCCTGGCCTACCTGAGCACGGCCCTCTACACCTGCAAGCCGGGCTTCGAGCTGGTGGGGAACGCCAGCGCCCTGTGCGGAGAGCGCGGCCAGTGGCTGGGGGGGAGGCCGCGCTGCCAGCCCGTGGCGTGCCCGAGGCCCGCGGAGATCCCGCACGGGCGGCTCTCCTACGCGCACCTGCACTACGGACAGACGGTGGCCTACACCTGTGAGCGCGGCTTCAGGCTGAACGGCTCCGCAACCCTGACGTGTCTCGACACGGGCGACTGGGACGGGGCCGCCCCGGCCTGCGGCGCCATCCACTGCGAGCCCCCGCAGCCCATCGAGAACGGCTTCGTGGAGGGCGCCGACCACAGCTACGGCGCCATGATCATCTACAGCTGCCTGCCCGGCTTCCAGGTGGCCGGCCACGCCATGCAGACCTGCGGGGAGACGGGCTGGTCGGGCGCCGTGCCCGCGTGCGTGCCCCTGGACTGCGGGCTGCCCCCGCACGTGGACTTCGGGGACTGCCGGAAGGTCGGGGACGAGCCTGGGATGGAAGCCCCGGAGCGGGCCCCGCGCCTTCCCGCTCCGGGCTTCCTGTACGGCGCCACGGTGCTGTACTCCTGCCACCCGGGCTACGCGCTGCGGGGGGAGCCGGTGCTCACCTGCCAGGAGGACGGCACGTGGAACGGCAGCGCGCCCGCCTGCGTCTCGGCGGGGTGCGGCTTGCCGGAGGCCCCCGACAACGGGGCTCTGCGCCTGAGCGAGACGGCGGCGGGCAGCGCCGTGCGGTACAGCTGCGGGCCCGGGCACCGGCTGGTGGGCGCGGCCGTCCGGCTCTGCCTGGAGGGCGGCCGGTGGAGCGGCACCCCGCCCCGCTGCGAGGCCGCGGCGTGCGGCAGGCCCAAGGCCATCAGCCACGGCTCGGTCCGGGGCGGCGACTACAGCTACCTGAGCGCCGTGGACTACGAGTGTCAGCCGGGCTACGTGCTCCACGGCCCGCGCAGGAGGACGTGCCGGGAGAGCCGGGAGTGGGACGGGAGCGAGCCCAGCTGCCTCCCGGTGGACTGCGGCCCGCCGCCCGTGCCGGCCCACGGCCGGGTCAAAGGAGCCGAGTTCACGTTCCAGAAGGCGGTGGAGCACTCCTGCGAGGAAGGCTTCCTCCTCGAGGGCCCGCGGAGCCGCCTGTGTCTCGCCGACGGCAGCTGGAGCGGAGCCCCGCCGCGGTGCGTGCCCGCGGGCGCCCGGTGCGCCGGCCTCCCGGACGTGGCGCACGGCGCGGTGGAGAGCCTGGACTCGGGCCCCGGGGGGCAGGTGCTCGTCCTCTGCGAGCGAGGCTACGTGTTGCGGGGCGCCCGGAGGCTCACCTGCCGGCCGGACGGCACCTGGGATGCGGAGCCTCCCGTCTGTGAGCCGCTGGCCTGTGAGCCCCCGGGAGACCCGGCCCCGGGGATCCCCAACGGGCGCGTGCTCCGCCGAGGGGGCGACTTGCGCTACCGGTGTCTCCCTGGCTACCGGCTCCACGGGAGCGCCTCGAGGCGGTGCCTGGCCGACGGCTCCTGGAGCGGCAGCCCCCCGTCCTGCCTGCCGTGCCGCTGCTCTGCGCCCGACGTCCCGGGCGGGGCCGCCGCCAACGGGACGGACTTTGCCTGTGGAACGGCGGTCCGGATCCGGTGCGTCCGCGGCTTCAGGCTCCTGGGCCTTCCCGAAATCGCCTGTGACGCCGAGGGCCGATGGAGCTCCGACCTCCCGCGCTGCGAGCACAGGACCTGCGGGTCTCCCCCGGTGGTCCCAGACGCCTTCATCACGGAGAGCGGCTCGCTGGGCGAAAATGGCATCAGCTACCACTGCAGATCGGGGTACGTCCTGCAAGGCACTTCCGACGTGGCCTGTACGGAGGGAGGGGCGTGGAGCCAGCCGCCCCCAGTCTGTGAGCCCCTGTCCTGCGGACCCCCGCCCTCCGTCCCTCACGCGGTGGCAACTGGAGAGACGCACACCTATGGAAGTCGGGTGAAACTCAGGTAAGGCCGGGGCTTGGAGGCCGGAAGGGGTGCAGGTTTTGAAGTGAAAATGAGAGGTTAAAAAAAAAAAAAGTAACTGGAGACTAGACAGCATCTCTGGATTGCTCTCCAAAGAAAGTGCTCATCGTGTGGCTTTATTCTACCCATGATTATATAGGAACTCACTAACTATAAAAATTAACTTCTGCATTTTCAAAATGTAGTTCTTAATATGATGGTTATGGTTATCACAGTCTGTAGAGTTCTGTGAAGTCTCAAGGTCCTCTAATTAACCTTAACATCTCTTAAGTTAGAAGATTCTTAGACGTTGTCGGAGAGGAATTTTCTTACTTGTTCCCAATCTTTAATCCTTGCAGACTGAGACCCTTTGATAAAGTAGAGTCACGATCCAAAGGCACTTAGAGGCCAGAAGCGGCGATCCCCGCCGTCCTCTGTGCTGACTAAGGCAGGCTGGCCTCAGGTGGCTACTTCCCTCCGCAGCTGCGAGCGATTTCCTGCGTCACTGCAGCACAGGAAGACATGCAGATGTTGAGTAAAAGCTGAAGATCCCAGGCACATAGGCACACACTTACCCTGACCGGTGGAAAGGGAGAGATATGCTTTATTTCTTTCTTTAAATTTCTTTATTGGGGGATTTGTGGTTTGTAGCCGACAGTAAATACAATAGTCTGTACATGTGTGACATTTCTCAGTTTTCCACATAACAATACAACCCCCCCCCCCAGGTCCTCCTCTGCCAGCCTGTTCCAGGACCTTTTTGAAACAGGCATTTGGAATTCTCTCCCGTCTTTCTGTTGCTGTTACTTTCCAGACCCTGGCACTGGGGAGTCGTGGTCTAGTGGACAGCTGATGTGCGGCACAGCTCTCGTCTCCCCTTGCTGGTGTCTGCCCACCATGCTCGCCACCATCCTAAGTCCCTCTCCTCCGCTGTGCGTGAGGCCTAGCAGGCTTCCCTCCCCGAGTCCTTTGCTTCGCTGAGATACACACACCAGTCCAAGCCTCCCTCGGCGGTTCCCTTTCTTTCTGAATTTCCTCAGTCCAACCTGAAGTAAGATCATCCCATACCACCCCTCAGAGAGAGATACTTTGTAGGGAGACTTCGATCTATCCCAGCTGAATAGAAACTAGATGCACAGTGAGTCTTCTTTTAAACAGTGCTTGTCTAGAGTCTATCAGAGAGACGCTCCGAGGAGGGGTGGCAGGCGGCGGCAGGCGGCGCACTGGGCAAAGTGCACCATCAGCCTGGGGGCGAGTGCGGGGACGGCGAGCGCAGGGGCGAGCCCGGAGCCACCACAGGAGCCCCTGCAGAGAATGCAGTGTCTCTCCTCCCCTCTTGGTATCTCTCTCCCTCTCTGTCTTTCTGTCTCTTACCCTCTATCTAGAGGGAAGGGAAAAGAGACTGCGAGAGCAGTGGAATCCTGCAGGCAGGGTCCCAGCAATAACAGCTTCGAGAGGCATGTTTTCAGGACTGGCGAATAGCTCACTAGGATAGTGCGCTGCTGTGGGGTGTGCAGCCCAGAGTCAGTCGCCCCGCACCACACTGAAGGGGTCTCCGTGCTGCAGTGTCTTCACTCTGCGCTGCCTCTCCAGCGTGTATTACATAGATTCCCCATGTATATTTCGTATATATTCCATATGCAAATATGTATCAGTAGGGAATGCGTTGATACTGTTTATTGGAATAATATCAGAAGTGAATAGTCACAGGCCACTCAACCTGCTAACTCATGCTTGGAATTATGAACAAGCCCTAGTGGACTGCCTTCTTGATTATTATTAATAATTCAATGACTCGTCCTAAGAAGCCTATTGTGGGCATTTTCTCCTGATTGCAGTAAGCCGAGAGAGTAGTCAGTAATAAGAAAACTACAGAGCAGTGGATCCCACTCAGGGAAGGAAATCAATAAAGATTCCTTGCTTTTGAAGAGCCTTTTTTTTAAAAAAAATTTATTTATTTATTTATTTATTCCTTTTTGTTGCTCTTGTTGTATTGTAGTTATTATTGTTGTTGTTATTGATGTCATTGTTGTTGGACAGGACAGAGAGTAATAGAGAGAGGAGGGGAAGACAGAGAGGGGGAGGGAAAGACAGACACCTGCAGACCTGCTTCACCGCCTGTGAAGCGACTCCTCTGCAAGTGGGGAGCCGGGGGCTCAAACCGGGATCCCTTATGCTGGTCCTTGTACTTTGCACCACATGCGCTTAACCCACTGCGCCACTGCCCAGCTCCCTTTTTTTTTTTTTTTTCCCTCCAGGGTTATTGCCGGGGCTCGGTGCCTGCACCATGAATCCACTGCTCCTGGAGACCATGTTTTCCCCTTTCGTTGCCCTTGTTGTTTTATCATTGTTGTGGTTATTATTGTTGTTGTTGTTGCTGTCCTTGGATAGGACAGAGAGAAATGGAGAGAAGCGGGGAAGACAGAGAGGGGGAGAGAAAGACAGACACCTGCAGACCTGCTTCACTGCTTGTGAAGGGACTCGCCTGCAGGTGGGGAGCTGGGGTTTCGAACTGGGGTCCTTACACTGGTCCTTGTGCTTTGCACCACGTGCGCTTAACCTGCTGCACTACCGCCAGCTCCCTTGAAGTGCCTTTTAGCATTTCTGTTAAATGTTAGACTCTGTTGGTGTGTCTGGCATCTTGAGGAGTGTCTTTCACCCCTGTTTCTCAGGACTCACTTTGTAAACTGTAACCAGAGTCCATAGGTGGAGTCTCCATTCCTAAAGAAATTATTTTGGTGTCCGTTTTATTACTTATAATAGCACCTGCTCACAGGGTTGACATGAGAATAAGATGAGTTAATATTTTTAGAGGATTTAGAATCATGACTGGTGTCTACTTGTTGCTGTGTAAACATCTGCTGAGCGGGTAAATGTAAATTATAAACATTATAGAGTTTCACACCCAGGTTGCTCTCAGCTTGAAAAGCCAACTTCTATCTTGATGTCTTTGACTGGTAATTCTAATTAACTTAAACTTAAGTCCCCTTTGAGACATTATTTTGCACCTTTCAACAGCTTCTTTAAAAAAATTATCTTCATTTGTTTACTGGATGAAAGAGCCAGAAATCAAGAGGGTATGTAGAGATAGAGACGGAGAGAGACAGACAGACAGACACCTGCAGACTGTTTTCACACTCATGAAGCTCCCCTCCTGCAGGTGGAGATAGAGGAGGAGAGAGACAGACAGACAGACAGACACCTGCAGACTGTTTTCACACTCATGAAGATTCCCTCCTGCAGGTGGAGATAGAGAAGGAGAGAGACAGACAGACAGACACCTGCAGACTGTTTTCACACTCATGAAGCTCCCCTCCTGCAGGTGGAGATAGAGGAGGAGAGAGACAGACAGACAGACACCTGCAGATTGTTTTCACACTCATGAAGCTCCCCTCCTGCAGGTGGAGATAGAGGAGGAGAGAGACAGACAGACAGACACCTGCAGATTGTTTTCACACTCATGAAGCTCCCCTCCTGCAGGTGGAGATAGAGAAGGAGAGAGACAGACAGACAGACACCTGCAGACTGTTTTCACACTCATGAAGCTCCCCTCCTGCAGGTGGAGATAGAGAAGGAGACAGACAGACAGACACCTGCAGACTGTTTTCACACTCATGAAGCTCCCCTCCTGCAGGTGGAGATAGAGGAGGAGAGAGACAGACAGACAGACAGACACCTGCAGATTGTTTTCACACTCATGAAGCTTCCCTCCTGCAGGTGGAGATAGATAAGGAGAGAGACAGACAGACAGACACCTGCAGACTGTTTTCACACTCATGAAGCTTCCCTCCTGCAGGTGGAGATAGAGGAGGAGAGAGACAGACAGACAGACACCTGCAGACTGTTTTCACACTCATGAAGCTCCCCTCCTGCAGGTGAGGGCCGGGAACTTGAGCCCAGGCCATTGTGCACTGCAGTGTGTACTTAGCCAGGTGCGCCACCACCCAGATCCTAAAAGCATTCCTTTTCTGACAGTCTTTGAGCAAAAGTGATTTTTTTCTTGCCAGATCCCTGCTCAGCTCTTGCTGATGGTGGTGCAGGGGGTTGGAACTTCAGAGCCTCAGGCATGAGAATCTCTCTGCATAACCACCATGCTATCTACCCCCTAAAAGCTCCTTAAATCCAGGAACAGATGGCTGAAAATGTTGTGCTCTCTTCAAGACAGTCGCTTCTGCTTTCCCTCCGCAGGTGTCTGGAAGGCTATGTCATTGACGCAGATACAGACACATTTATCTGCCAGGCAGATGGCCACTGGTCCCCTCAGACAATCTCTTGCAGCCCCAAGAAATGTCTCCTGCCAGCAAGCGCCGTTCACCCATTACTGGTCCACGGAGATGATTTCAGTGTGAACAAGCAAGTGTCTGTCTCATGTGCACACGGGTTTACCTATGATGGAGTGAACACATCAACATGTCAGGTGAGAGTCTGTCTTAACGGGAGTGTGGAAATATAGCACATCTCTCTGTGTGTATAATAGTGTCTCTGAATGAAAAAGGAAGGAAGGGAGGGAGGGGAGAGAGAGAAAAGGAAGGAAGAAGGGAAGGAGGGAGGAAGAAAGGAAAGAAAGGAAAAGAAAGATTGTGTAGCCTTAAAAAATTACTAGACAGGGGCCAAGGGCTCACTGGGAGGATAGAGGGGAGAGAGGGAGAGGGAGAGAGACAGAGAGAGAGAGAGAGAAAGAGAGAGAGAGAGGAGAGAAGGAGGAAGTGGAGGAGGAGGAGGAGGTGGAGAAGGAGAAGAAGGAGGAGGACGAGGGAAGGGAAGTGAAGGGAAGAAAAGGCTAGGTTGTGTAGCCTTAAAAAGTCACTAGACAGGAGCTGAGGACTCACCTAGTAGTGTTTGAACCTACCAAGCTCAAGGTCCTGTTTCAGTGTCAGCACCACATGAGAACACCAGGGACAGACAGCACCATGGATGGTGGAGTGGTTCTCCTCTCTATCTATCTATCTATCTATCTATCTGTAAAATAAGAGAAAACTGGCCTCAGGGCAGTGGTTTTATGCGTCTGTGAGGCTCTATCACCACATTAAGAGAGAGAGAACCAGTAATATCTAGAATAATTTATGTGAAAGTATACCATCTAAAAATGAGATACAATTTATATTTCTGACATTAGAGGAATAGTTAACTATGAGTTAGACAGTTGTAATAATCCTGACTAGTCTGTAGGGACTAGGCGACATGGCCAGCTCAGCTGTGAGTGAGACAGGTATAGATAATCCTGACTAGTCTGTAGGGACTAGGTGGCATGACCAGCTCAGCTGTGAGTGAGACATGTGTAGATAATCCTGACTAGTCTGTAGGGACTAGGCGACATGGCCAGCTCAACTGTGAGTTACTCAGGTGTAGATAATCCAGACTTGTCTGTAGGGACTAGGCGACATGGCCAGCTCAGCTGTGAGTGAGACAGGTGTAGATAATCCTGACTAGTCTGTAGGGACTAGGCGACATGGCCAGCTCAGCTGTGAGTGAGACAGGTGTAAATAATCCTGACTAGTCTGTAGGGACTAGGCGACATGGCCAGCTCAACTCTGAGTGAGACAGGGGTAGATAATCCTGACTAGTCTGTAGGGACTAGGCGACATGGCCAGCTCAGCTGTGAGTGAGACAGGTGTAGATAATCCTGACTAGTCTGTAGGGACTAGGCGACATGGCCAGCTCAGCTGTGAGTGAGACAGGTATAGATAATCCTGACTTGTCTGTAGGGACTAGGCGACATGGCCAGCTCAACGCTGAGTTATTCAGGTGTAGATAATCCTGACTAGTCTGTAGGGACTAGGCGACATGGCCAGCTCAGCTGTGAGTGAGACAGGTATAGATAATCCAGACTTGTCTGTAGGGACTAGGCGCCATGGCCAGCTCAGCTGTGAGTGAGACAGGTGTAAATAATCCTGACTAGTCTGTAGGGACTAGGCGACATGGCCAGCTCAACGCTGAGTTATTCAGGTGTAGATAATCCTGACTAGTCTGTAGGGACTAGGCGACATGGCCAGCTCAGCTGTGAGTGAGACAGGTATAGATAATCCAGACTTGTCTGTAGGGACTAGGCGCCATGGCCAGCTCAGCTGTGAGTGAGACAGGTGTAAATAATCCTGACTAGTCTGTAGGGACTAGGCGACATGGCCAGCTCAACTCTGAGTGAGACAGGGGTAGATAATCCTGACTAGTCTGTAGGGACTAGGCGACATGGCCAGCTCAACGCTGAGTTATTCAGGTGTAGATAATCCTGACTAGTCTGTAGGGACTAGGCGACATGGCCAGCTCAGCTGTGAGTGAGACAGGTATAGATAATCCAGACTTGTCTGTAGGGACTAGGCGCCATGGCCAGCTCAGCTGTGAGTGAGACAGGTGTAAATAATCCTGACTAGTCTGTAGGGACTAGGTGGCATGACCAGCTCAGCTGTGAGTGAGACATGTGTAGATAATCCTGACTAGTCTGTAGGGACTAGGCGACATGGCCAGCTCAACTGTGAGTTACTCAGGTGTAGATAATCCAGACTTGTCTGTAGGGACTAGGCGACATGGCCAGCTCAGCTGTGAGTGAGACAGGTGTAGATAATCCTGACTAGTCTGTAGGGACTAGGCGACATGGCCAGCTCAGCTGTGAGTGAGACAGGTGTAAATAATCCTGACTAGTCTGTAGGGACTAGGCGACATGGCCAGCTCAACTCTGAGTGAGACAGGGGTAGATAATCCTGACTAGTCTGTAGGGACTAGGCGACATGGCCAGCTCAGCTGTGAGTGAGACAGGTGTAGATAATCCTGACTAGTCTGTAGGGACTAGGCGACATGGCCAGCTCAGCTGTGAGTGAGACAGGTATAGATAATCCTGACTTGTCTGTAGGGACTAGGCGACATGGCCAGCTCAACGCTGAGTTATTCAGGTGTAGATAATCCTGACTAGTCTGTAGGGACTAGGCGACATGGCCAGCTCAGCTGTGAGTGAGACAGGTATAGATAATCCAGACTTGTCTGTAGGGACTAGGCGCCATGGCCAGCTCAGCTGTGAGTGAGACAGGTGTAAATAATCCTGACTAGTCTGTAGGGACTAGGCGACATGGCCAGCTCAACGCTGAGTTATTCAGGTGTAGATAATCCTGACTAGTCTGTAGGGACTAGGCGACATGGCCAGCTCAGCTGTGAGTGAGACAGGTATAGATAATCCAGACTTGTCTGTAGGGACTAGGCGCCATGGCCAGCTCAGCTGTGAGTGAGACAGGTGTAAATAATCCTGACTAGTCTGTAGGGACTAGGCGACATGGCCAGCTCAACTCTGAGTGAGACAGGGGTAGATAATCCTGACTAGTCTGTAGGGACTAGGCGACATGGCCAGCTCAACGCTGAGTTATTCAGGTGTAGATAATCCTGACTAGTCTGTAGGGACTAGGCGACATGGCCAGCTCAGCTGTGAGTGAGACAGGTATAGATAATCCAGACTTGTCTGTAGGGACTAGGCGCCATGGCCAGCTCAGCTGTGAGTGAGACAGGTGTAAATAATCCTGACTAGTCTGTAGGGACTAGGCGACATGGCCAGCTCAGCTGTGAGTGAGACAGGTGTAAATAATCCTGACTAGTCTGTAGGGACTAGGCGACATGGCCAGCTCAGCTGTGAGTGAGACAGGTGTAGATAATCCTGACTAGTCTGTAGGGACTAGGTGACATGGCCAGCTCAGCTGTGAGTGAGACAGGGGTAGATAATCCTGACTAGTCTGTAGGGACTAGGCAGCATGGCCAGCTCATCCTCTACATCTCATAAAAGGGGGCTGTCAGGGAGACAGCTCAGTTTCCTGGAGCATTAGCTTGTATGCCCAAGGCCTGAGAAGCTAGAGGCCCCATCCTGGGGCCGTCTTAAACCAGAGGTGAGCCAGGCCTGATTGCCAGTCTCTCTCTCTCTCCCTTTCCTCTCATTCTCTTTCTTAAGATAAATAAATACATCTTTAGGGGAATTTTTTCATAGAGAAGCATTAGCAAGAGAGTAGTAATTGCAAAGGGGAAATCACTGTGTGTACACAGTCGATTAGAGGCTAAAGAGTTTCAATTCTGACTCTGCTGGCAGTGAATTAATATGTACCTAGTTTGATTTTAGTCGCATGACCCACTTCAGAACAGACGCAGTATTGATATTGGAATAGGAGGTGGGTTCATTGTTTTTAATAGCTGCGTAGTATTCCATTTTACACCACAGCTTTCTCAGCCACTCATCTGTTGTTGGGCACCTGGGTTACTTCCAGGTTTTAGCTATTATGAATCGTGCTGCTATGAACATAGGTGTACACAGATCTCTTTGGTTGGGCGTTATGGAGTCCTTGGGGTATAACCCCAGGAGAGGAATTACTGGGTCATATGGAAGGTCCAGGTCTAGCCTTGTGAGAGTTCTCCAGACTGCTCTCCAGAGTGGCTGGACCAATTGACATTCCCACCAACAGTGCAGAAGGCTTCCTCTGTCCTCACACCCTCTCCAGCATTTGTTGATGGAATGGAGAAAAGGAAGTCAACTTTGCAGACTTTGAGAAAATTTGCTGTTTCTCATAATTTTAAATTAAAAGTGTAGAGTCATGTGATATGTGAAGGAGCCTTGGCATGTGTGTACTATGCACTAGTTGAGTACTGCTGATCATGATCATCTCAGATATGCTTTTTAAGGCCAGAGATAATAAGTGGCAGCTAGAACCCGGCTTTAGGTGTGTTCATCTGTTGTTTTATGAGTGATCTTGCTACAAGCCCAAATCTGAGGATGTCTGCATTCAGATTCACTAACTCTTGACTGGTTTACAATTTACTGCTTGTTTCCAGCTTGATGGAACCTGGGAGCCCCCATTCTCAGCAGGGTCCTGCATTCCAATTTCTTGTGAGAAACCTGAAATTCCAGAACACGGATTTGTGGTTGGCAGTCAACACACCTTGGAAAGCACAGTTGTTTATCACTGTGAACCTGGGTATGAACTAGAGGTGAGTAAACAGTCGGTTAAACTAGAATTGAATTGTGTTTCTCATATGCCCAGGAACATTTTTAGTATCAGCACCACTGCTGACATTGCTTTTGGTCGTAAAAGATTCTGTACTTCGTTGCCCTACACCATAACATCTTCTGATACCTAGTTAAGGTGACTCACAACTTTTTAAGTCTCAAGTATTTTTGTTACCTTTGTCTCAAGTTACCTTTACTTGTGGTGAATAGTACTTTGCAAGACTGTGAGAATACAGGGTGGAGTTCCTCACTGCACCCTGGACTTTCATTCAGCAGGAACCATGGAGGCTAGGAGAGGGTGGGTGACATATTCAAGGTTGCAAAAGGCAATGACTGTCACTTTGTCACTCGAGGTGAAGGAGCAGGCCAAACAATACCAGGCATACAAAAACCGAAGGTGTCTGCCATTCCCAGACCTGCCTGGCAGGAGTCACTAACACTGCCACAGAAGGAGAAGCAAGGAGCGTTCGTTTTAAAATTGTATTTAATCTACGTCTCTTTTTTTACCAGAGCCCTGCTCAGCTCTGGCTGATGGTGGTGCCGGGTCTGAGCCTGGGACTTCAGGGTCTCAGGCAGGAGAGTCTGTTTGCAGAACTGTCATGCTGTCTCCCCCACCCCCTGCATTCAGCTCTCAACTAGGTGGTGCAAAGCCACAGAAACATGAAAAGCTTTAAAGTGTGAAGAAGAGGAAGACATGGGTAGAAGCAGTTCACCTAGAGAGCAGTGGGAGGGCCGGGCGGCGGCGCACCTGGCTGAGCGCACACACTACAGTGCACAAGGACGTGGGTTCGAGCCCCCGGTCCCCACCTGCAGGGGCAAAGCTTTGCAAGTGGTGAAGCAGGGCTGCAGGTGTCTCTCTGTCTCTCTCCCTCTGTGTCTCCCCCTTCCCTCTCAATTTCTGGCTGGCTCTATCCAATAAATAAAAATCTTAAAAAATAATAAATTTAAAAAAAGAGTAGTGAAGCCAGGACGGCTTAAAAGACACTTGGTTTGGGAGTCGGGCAGTAGTGCAGTGGTTTAAGTGCAGGTGGTGCAAAGCGCAAGGACCGGCATAAAGATCCCGGTTCGAGCCCCCGGCTCCCCACCTGCAGGGGAGTCGCTTCACAGGTGGTGAAGCAGGTCAGCAGGTGTCTGTCTTTCTCTCCCCCTCTCTGTCTTCCCCTCCTCTCTCCATTTCTCTCTGTCTTATCCAACAATGACAACAACAATAATAACTACAACAACAGTAAAAACAAGGGCAACAAAAAGGAAATAAATAAATATATATTTTTAAAAAGACGCGTGTTATACTCCCGTGCAGCATATCACGTCCAGCTGTGAATCATAGGCTGGACCCAAATATCACATGCACGTCCAGTCCACTGAGTCTTTTTAAGGCTACAGTTGTCTCTAGTCCTTATGAAGTTTTCCACATCTTTCTCCTTTTGTTTTTAAATTTTTACTTATTCCCTTTTGTTGCCCTTGTTGTTTTATTATTGTAGTTATTATTGTTGTTATTGATGTGATTGTTGTTGGCTAGGACAGAGAGAAATGGAGAGAGGAGGGAAAGACAGAAAGGGGGAGAGAAAGACAGACACCTGCAGACCTGCTTCACTGCCTGTAAAGCGACTCCCCTGCAGGTGGGGAGCCGGGGGCTCGAACCGGGATCCTTATGCCGGTCCTTGTGCTTTGCGCCATGTGCGCTTATCCCGCTGCACTACCGCCCGACTCCCAGAAACCAATTTTTAACATACCATACAATATTGCAAATCTTAATGTATTTTATTATTTCATAATACATCAGAAAAGATTAAGAATGTGAATAACTGCAGTAAGAAAAATATAAGAAGCAAAACATGAAGAAGCAAACTCATAAAAATCAAATCCAAAAATGGATGAGTGAAACTCCTGACTTCTATGGAATGGTAGTGACTGCAGGGAATAGACAGGCCTGTACAGCCCGAGAAGCAGACAAAGCCCCTCGAAACAGTCCTTAGAATGGTCACTCGAAAAACGGCAGTGATATTACTCTAGTTCAGGAAGCATGGAAGTAAGTTTTAGGAATATTTTATTCAAAGTGCTTAAAATTCTAAATGCTTGGGCCAGTTGATCTTTTATTGTTGTTGTTGATCTAATAACGATCGACAAGGTGTCAACTGCCCCGCTCCATTACTCTGGTGAGCCAGTTCCCAGCTCCTCACTTCCACCCGGGTGGTGCACCAACTCACTTCCACCCGGGTGGTGCACCTCCTAACACAGCCCCCGAACCTAGATACAGACCAGGGCCATGAGCCGGGGCTCCTGTGCACATCTCTGTAGAGAGCGGACTATGCATCTCGACGTAAAAGCACGCGACAGTGTGCAGGGCGAGCTCCTCTTTCATGAGCCCACCGCGTTACCCAGCAATGCCCTCCTGCGTCCGTGCCGTAACTAGGCACGTTCCACGGTCTGGTCTGCATGGATAGCAGCCCACATGGTCTACCATACTCCTCAGGTAGAAAACAGCAAAGGGAATATTTCAGAATAAATTCAGTTCAAAATATTTTAAATATATTTAGCAAAAACATCTCTTTTGATACTGGCTACCATCCGCTGCCATGGAAGTAGAAAGTGAAGCCAGGTCTCCACCTTAATCACACTAACTGACTCCCATACACAGTGTTAGTGATTTGAGGAAAGTGTTCTTGAGAGCACAAGCCTTCTTAAACTACATGGACTTGATAAATCCGCTTAGCATCCCAACTCTGAGCAGTTCAGGCACAGAGCTGGACCCCTCCGTCCTCTTACCATCTGCTCATTCATTCTGGAGTTACTATGTTGGCACTGCTTCTTTGATCCACAGGGGGACAGGGAGCGCGTCTGTGGGGAGAACAGACGGTGGAGCGGAGCCCCCGCCGTGTGCAGAAGTAAGTAGGTGACTCCCAGCATTCATTGTGGTGGTGAGGGGTTGAACCTGGAACCTGTGGTGCTGGAGGCACGGAAGTCTTTTTGTATAACCACTGTGCTATTACCCTCGCCCCTCACTGTGTATCAAAACAGAAATGGCCACACTTTATCAACAGGCTTCATGAGTAAAGAGCTGGGATCAGTTTCATAAACTGGGAGAACTTTCATAAAAGGTTTTCTCACCTAGGTGAGCCTGTCAGCATGCGAGTAAGGGCTCCCTCCCCCCCCCTCCCCCTCCCCCTCTCTCTCTCCCTCTCTCCCTTTCCCTTTCCCTCTCTCCCTCTCTCCCTTTCTTCCTCTCCCCCCTCCCTTTCTCCCTCTCTCTCCCTTCCTCTCACTCTCTTCCTCTCCCTCTCCCCCTCTCCCTCTCTCCCTCTGTCTCTCACCAGAAACTACCCTTAAGTCTATGAGGCTCTTTATATCCCTGGGAGTCATGTAAAATTTTCCCAGAGGGATAAAGAATAGGAAAGCTATCAGGGGAGGGAATGGGATATGGAGATCTGGTGGTGGGAATTGTGTGGAGTTGTACCCCTCTTATCCTATGATTTTGTCAGTGTAAATAAAAATTTTTTAAATAATTTCCCCAAGTTCATGGTTCCATGCTCTTTATACCTTCCAGTCACGTGCTATATTGACAATTGTTTCATCTTTCATTTCCCTTTACAAGAAGTAGGGTCCTAGTTAAAGTATTTAAAGTATCAGAGAGCTGAGCCTTTGTTTTCAACTGTAAAGTGAGATCATCTCCAAGTTGTAAGGTTGCTGGATTTAGACAAGGGAAGGAAAAAAAAAAAAAGACTCCTAGTTAAGTGTGGCTGTTAGCTACATAATTCAGGTTTTAAAATGATCATAATGTAAATATGTCTCATGCAATATTTGGGACATAGTTGTTCTAAAACCGTTTTCAGATTTATCTGAACATCCTTGCATGTCACATAATTGTTGCTAGGTGTAAGAACTAGGCTTAATACTATCCAGAAGGTGCTTGGTCATAGCAGTGGCTTCAGTGAGAATTCCTTGACTCCACTCATACTCAGTATTATTAGCAACAAAGGTGACAGGTGCGTGCAGACAGCTACAGCCAATAAGATAACGTGGCTATCTTTAATTGCCTGCAAGGTTTCATAATAATTTTAAAAATATGCATTTTTCTCCTTCAATTTACATCCTGATGTCCCACACAAGAATAGGCTGTGATACAGCTCACTGGAGCAGAAGGGAAGAGGAAGCATTTCAAAGGAGACTTTTGTTTTTCTTTTTTCTTTTCAGAGGCCAGGTGTGAAGCCCCGCTGGAGTTTCTGAATGGAAGAGCTGACATTGAAAACGGGACTTCTGGACCCACTGTGGTGTTCTCCTGTGACAGGGGCTACAGCCTGGCAGGGGCTGCTGAGGCGCACTGCTCTGCAGACGGGACTTGGAGCCACCCAGCTCCTCTCTGCAAACGTGTGTGTTGACTTCATAAGAGTTTTAACCAGAGTCAGTGTCAGGACTACTTCCCCATGTCTGAGCCGTAGAGGAAGCCCTACTGGTGCAGGGAAAGCGGTTGCTTCATATCTGAACTAGATACCATGGGGCAAACTATCTTCAATTCAACTGCCATTAACTAAAATGTCCTGTCTGAGAATTAACTTTTATCAGAGTTCTTAGACACTACAAGTCTAAGCCACTAGAATCTGTGACTTAATGAAAAAAATTAACATCTGTGTGTAGTGGATTTGATGGAGGGTGTGAGAGAACTGCAGAGAGAAGATACATCCCCTTACAATAGCAGCAGCGTGCACATAGACACAGTAATAACTTCATAGCATGGGGATGAAAGCAGCAGTCGCAGTCAGGCATGGGTCACGAGGACTCTGACTGTGGACAGTCTCACAGCTGGGCCTTGGGATTCAGCTGGTACCCGCTTCACAAAGACTTTTTTTTTTAATTTTTATTTATAAAAAGGAAACATTGACAAAACCATAGGATAAGAGGGGTACAACTCCACACAATTCCCACCACCAGAGCTCCATATCCCCTCCCCTCCCCTGACAGCTTTCCTATTCTCTGTCCCTCTGGGAGCATGGACCCAGGGTCATTGTGGGATGCAGAAGGTGGAAGGTCTGGCTTCTGTAATTGCTTCCCCGCTGAACATGGGTGTTGGCAGGTGGATCCACACTCCCAGCCTGTCTCTCTCTTTCCCTAGTGGGGCAGGGCTCTGGGGAAGCGGGGCTCCAGGACACACTGGTGGGGTCGTCTGTCCAGGGAAGTCTGGTCGGCATCCTGCTGGCATCTGGAACCTGGTGGCTGAAAAGAGAGTTAACCTACAAAGCCAAACAAATTGTTGAACAATCAATAGTGCTGGAATAGTGCAGATGAAGTGTTGGGGGGTCCTCCATTTTGTAGATAGCTAGTAGGCATATTTTAGTTATATTTCAAAGGGCCTGTAGCTATACTAGTGTTGTTTGTTTGGTTGGTTGGTTATTTGTTTGTTTGTTTGTTTTTGTTTTTTGTTTTTGCTTGAGCCTGAAATCTGATATGCAGGTGAATCCTAATTATTGTCTGGGGAGATGATGTCATGGCTGGGAAAAGGACCAGAAAGCTGGATCAGGGAAGAGAGTAGCTCCCAAATATGGGAAAAGGATATAAATATTACTGTAAACCCCATCGATTTGATGTGATCTGGGGCCCATAGACTTTTCTGTGCCCACTGGGGGAAAAAAAAAAAAACCAGATCTTAAATTGATTTGAATATGTGCCGGTGAGTGTGCATTGCCTCCTGTCTCTCCTTTAGATGTAGAAGTAAGTTAGTTGTGGTCAGTTAACTTGCAAACTCTACCATCTAACTCAGATGTGTGTCTCAAGCCCTTTCTCACTCACCAAGAAATGCTTGGTGATATTCTCACTCCTCCTTCTGAAGGGTGTTCAGGAAAGAAGCAACATGAGCAGAATGAGAAGTTTTATTCTGTGTTCTTAATATTCTTTCCATGCCAACAGTTTCTGACACACTCCTTGACTTTCCACGTTCTTTGTTCCCCAGGTATAGGTAGAAACAACCTAAGAGGGAGTCGGGTGATAGCACAGTGGGTTAAGCGCAGGTGGCGCAAAGTGCAAGGATCAGCATAAGGATCCTGGTTCGAGCCCCCGGCTCCCCACCTGCAGGGGAGTCGCTTCACAGGCGGTGAAGCAGGTCTGCAGGTGTCTGTCCTTCTCTCCCCCTCTCTGTCTTCCCCTCCTCTCTCCATTTCTCTCTGTCCTATCCAACAATGACATCAGTAACAACAACAATAATAACTACAATAATAAAACAAGGGTAACAAAAGGGAATAAATAAATAAATAAATAAATAAATACCAAAAAAACTTAAATAAAAAAAATTAAAAGAAACAACCTAAGAGAAAGTCGTGGGGGCATCATTTCAGACAAATATCTAACTAGCCAGAGATTCAGTGTCCTGTGCCAGAGGTTGGCGAGCTCAGTGTCTTCAGAGAGCATCTGATTTTATGCTTATAAATCACTGACTCTAGTTCATCCAGGTTTAATGTTTGAGCCTCTCTGTGTTCTAAGCCTCCTGTTCCTGCTCCTCAGACCCCAGTTCCTGCAGGGCTCACATTCTAACTGCACAGCAGTAAAGTAAGGGCGGAGCCATCAGTAGGACATTTCTTCTCTCTCTCACAGCAAATCCATGCCCGGTGCCTTTTGTGATTCCTGAGAATGCTGTGCTGTCTGAAAGGGAGTTTTACGTTGGCCAGAATGTGTCCATCAGGTGCAGAGAAGGCTTCTCGCTCCAGGGCCAGGGCGTCATTACCTGCGGCCCCGATGAAACATGGACACAGACCAGCGCCAAGTGCCAGAGTAAGTTCCCGGGCGGGATCAGGTAGCTTTACTAGCAGAGAGGATTTTCTGTCTCTGGAAATACTTTCCGTGAAGTAACTTCATTTTAAATGTTTTCATCGCCGCCATATCACAGTCATCAGACTTGCTACTGGTATTTTTTTAAATATATAGTCATTAAATTAGAAACATAAGAAGAAAAAAAATTCAAGGGCCAGGTGGTGGTGCACCCAGTTAAGCTCAGATAATACTGAACACCAGGACTTGCTTAAGGACCTAGGTCCGAGCCCCTGCTCCCAACCTTCAAGAGAAGCTTTACAAGTGGTGAAGCAGGTCTGCAGGTATCTATCTTTCTCTCCCTCTCTTCTTGATTTGTTTCTGTCCTAGTCAATACAATTATGGGGGGAGAAAAAATGGCAGTGGATTCATAGTGCTGGCACTGAGTCCCAGCAACTGGAGGCAAAATAGGAGGAAGAGGAGGCAAAAGAGGGGAGGGGAAGGGGAAGGAGAAGGAGAAGGGGAAGGGGAAGAAGGAGAAGAAGGGAGTGCATACCAGGGAAAGAGGTGTTCCAGTGGAATGCATGCATGTAGTGAAGCCCTGGGTTTGACCTCAGAACTGCATATGACTAACTGGTGCTCTTGTCTCTCTATTACATTAATCAAATACTTTTAAAATAAATGGAACATTCTAGAACTAAACTAAAAGTTTCCCAACAAAGTTTTACTGAAGAGACTTTTATAATGTGCTCTTTTATGAAGAAGCAAGCTTTTAAAGTTAAAATAGCATTTCCAGCACTTCTGAGTCCCCCTGACTGTCCATCCAGTGTCTGTGTGAGCTTTACGATACGAAGACACTTCCCTGTGGTTCTCAGGCTCACCTAGAATACTTGCTAAGATGGACTGCTGGACTCTGTCCTCAGAGGCTCTGATTCAGTAACTCTGGGGTGAGGGCTGCAGGTCTAACAGGTTCATAGGTGGTGGTGGTGGTGGTGGTGGTGGTGGTGGTGGTGGTGGTGGTGGTGGTGGTGGTGGTGATGGTGATGGTTGTGGTGGTGATGGTGATGGTTGTGGTGACGTGACGGTGATGGTGACGGTGGTGGTGATGGTGATGGTGGTGACGGTGACGGTGATGGTGGTGACAGTGGTGATGGTGGTGGTAGTGGTGATGTTGATGGTGGTGGTGATGGTGATGATTATGGTGATGGTTATGATGGTGGTGATGGTTATAGTGATAGTGGTAATGGTTATAGTGATGGTGATGGTGGTGACGGTGATGGTGATGGTGGTGACGGTGGCGGTGATGGTGGTGACGGTGGTGGTAGTAGTGATGTTGGTGGTGATGGTGGTGGTGGTGATCATGATTATGATGATGATGGTGATGATGACTGTTGTGGTGGTGGTAGTGATGGTGGTGGTGGTGGTGGTGATGGTGATGGTGACGGTGACGGTGACGGTGGTGGTGGTGGTGGTGGTGATGGTGGTGATCATGATTATGATGATGATGGTGATGATGACTGTTGTGGTGGTGGCGGTGATGGTGGTGATGGTGGTGATGGTGGTGGTGATGGTGGTGATCATGATTATGATGATGATGGTGATGATGACTGTTGTGGTGCTGGTGATGGTGCTGGCTCTGAGAGCAGAGCATGGGAGCCTCTGGAACAGTATCATGTTGCTGCCCAACACACAGTCTCGCAAGCTCTTGACACACTTCCTACACTTAAAACACCTGCCCTGCCCTGAAGACTGCCTTGCAGTTCAGCCCCTTCCTCCACCGTAATCAGTTTATAAATACCGACTGAGTCCAAAAACCTGTGAGCCACCCACGGTATCTGGGTGATGCCAAGCCACCTCGTGGACTTCAAAGCAAACTTCCTGGTAAAGATCCTCCTTTGGGCCCGAATCGCAGCTTGCCTGGCTGCTGCTTCGCCATGCCTGCCCCTCAGCTCTCTGATCTCCCTCTGGCTCTGTTTCTGTCTGTCTTCTCCTGCTCTGTTTCTGTCTGACACATCTGGTGAGCAGTGAGGCCCTGGATCAATCCCAGCAACAGCACGGGCACTGAAAAGACATGATCCTGGTTCCGTCTCGTACATCCCCCAGAAAACCAGCTTCCACCCGGAGTGAAACCTTGAGTGTGATGAACCTTATCTGTGCGTGAAGCTGACTGCTTGCAGCGTCAGGGCATAATCCCCTGTTTCTCAAGTGTCTATTCAAGTCCACTGCCCAGCCAGGGAAATGATTCATCAGGTAGCGATGTGGTCTTGTGCAGGTATAAAGTTCAGAGATCAGTGTGATGTCAAGCACGCCAAACTCCAGAACAGCACTCTGCTCTTTCTTGCTTTCCGACTCCCGTAAAATAGACAAATGTGTTTGAGTAAAAAAAAAAAAAAAAAAAAAAAAGCCCATTTGGGGGCCAGGCGGTGGGTGGCACACCTGGTTAAGCACTCAAGTTATAGTGCACAAGGACTCAGGTTCAATCCCCTGGTCCCCACCTGCAGGGGGCCAGCTGCACATGTGGCAAAGCAGGGCTGCAGGTCTCTCTCTCTCTCTCTCTTTCCCCCTCCTCTCTAAATTTCTGTCTGTGTCCAATAATAAATAAATAATTTTTTGAAAAGTCCCCCTGCACGCCGGGAATCACTGTAGGTGCAAATGGAACAGCCCTGTGGGCTGAACCTCGCTGCACTGAAGCACCTTTGCTCTAACGTGGCCACTGCCTGTAACGCCCACGCGCTGCCCTTCCAGTCTGATCTGCAGCCAGCACGGACGTTCCGTGGCACAGCCTCTGTGGCAAGGTGCAGAGCTCACCCTGGGTCAGCCTCCCACAGACAGCTTGCCTCGCGGTTGTAAGTGCTCAGTTTCAGTGAATAAAGCAAGGCCTTTTTTATCTTTACATCTATTTTTTCTTTTTTTATTATCTTTATTTATTTATTGGACAGATACAGCCAGAAATTGAGATCAGGAAGGGAGATAGAGAGGGAGGGAGACAGAGAGAAACCTACAAACTAGCTTCATCACACACAAAGCTTTTCCCCGTAGGTGGGGACTGGGGGCCTCGAACCTGGGTCCTTGGGCACTGTAACATGTGCACTTAATTAGATGCACCACTACCCGGCCCCCCCAGCATCTAATTTTTCTGGACAACAGCAGATTATGCTTTCAGTGCTTGGTACCTTTCAATAGTATGTGGGTGAAAGGGTGACTTTCTTTCTTTGCCTCCAGGGTTATTGCTGGGGCTCGGTGCCTACACTACGAGTCCACTAACCCACTGCTCCTAAAGGCTGTTTTTTCTGTTTTGTTTTGTTTTATTTTATATATAAGGCAGAGATAAATTGAGAGAGGAGGAAAGGCATGGAGAGGGAGAGAAAAATAAACACCTGCAGACCTGCTTCACCGCCTGTGAAGTGTCCCCACTGCAGGTGGGAAGCCGGGGCTTGAACCGGGATCCTTGCATTGGTCCTTGCGCTTCATACCCTGCACTTAACCCGGTGTGCCACCAGCCGGCTCCTAAGAAGGTCTCATGAGTCCTAGCTGGGCTCTTTGAATTAACTCAATCACAAAGGAACCCGCTCTCACTGCTCTCCTCCGTGCGCTGACCGGGTAGCTCACAGCCTCGCTGCTGCTGTCTTCCTGCAGAGATCTCCTGTGGCCCGCCAGCTCACGTCCACAATGCCCTGGCTCGAGGCGTCCACTATCAGTATGGGGACATGATCACCTACTCCTGCTACAGCGGGTACACGCTGGAGGGTCCCCTACGGAGTGTCTGCTTGGAAAATGGAACCTGGACGCAGCCTCCAGTCTGCAGAGGTAAGAAAACCATTGACTGGCTGTGTCTCAGTGACAGTGTACGGAAATAATACAGGTCTTCTGATGTGCCCAGTGACTCGTGCGCATGCCGGTTTAGTGTCCCCTTGGCTTTCATTTGTGTCTGCACACGCATGTCATTTGTGTCTGCACACGCATGTCATTTCCCTCCAGTTCGTCAGTTTGAATTGTGAACGTTGGCACATGGAACTCTGACTCAGCACAGCCGTTTCTGAATCAGTCACTTTCTCCCTGGCAATCTTCTCTCCAAACCTCTAGTGTGTTTATGGCTGCGGTGGGCGGGGGCTCTGTCCTGCACGGACACCTTGTGGGTGGCCAGGGGTTGTGGCACAGGCACTGCTCTGCCCTTCCCGGGCAGCCCCTGAGCCTCTCTGGGAGTAGAGAGCCCACCCCGTGGACACACATGGGCAGAGTTGCTCGGTGGTTCTGAGAGAGCAGGGCCCACCCCACAGCACCCCTGGCTGGCCGGGGAACTAGTGGTTAGCGCTCTGCTCACGTGACCATGGCACCCTTCACTTGTGGGATGGAATTTGCAGACACAACAGTCAGTGCTGTGTGTTCACTCATTGCATGGAAATGTGCCCCTCTCTTTAAACATTTCTTTATTGGGGGATTAATGTTTTACACTGGACAGTAAATACAATAGTTTGCACATGCATGACATCTCTCAGTTTTTCACTTAGCAGTACAACCCCAGTAGGGCCTGAAATGTACCCCTCTTATCCTATAGTCTTGTCAATATTTATACTTTATAAATAAAAATTTTTTAAAAGGCCTTCTCAGTGAAGAAGGAGATGGTCTCTGCTTGAAGGTCTACAAAATGAAAAA
>NC_080171.1:1620702-1660702 GCF_950295315.1 Erinaceus europaeus
CCCTCCATCTCTGTCTCTCTGTCCTCTATCAATTTATGTCCCATATAATTAGAAAAAAAAAAAAAAAAGGAAAAAATGTCCACTGGGAGAGGTGTATTCATAGTACAGGCACCATGCCTGAGTAATAACCCTGGTGGCAATAAATAAATAAAATAAAAACTACCCACTCACACCTTCCCCAGACTCAGAGACCTGGCCCATGTTTCCTTTCATCCCGAGGCTTGTCCCTCTCAATTTCCCTCTTTCCTAGCCAATAAATAAACAAATAAAAAAAGAGCCGGTGGGGTGGCAGGGTAGCTTGCACATGAAGGCACTAAGCCCCAACAGTAACCCTGATGGCAATAAAATCTCCCAAGTAATTAAATAAACAGCGACGAATCTGGACATGTTAGAGAGGCAAATCGATGCTAGTGCTAATAAGTTCATGGTGAGAATGAAGATCCCAAAAGGGTCAAGGCCGGTCCTTTCTCGGTTTCTGAGCTCTGAGTGAGAGCCGTATCCACCGCTGAGGCTGGCAGCCCAGTGACGGCACTTTCAAAGGCGGAGACGAGAAGCAAGGTGTGGGCATAGTGGGTGTGAGAGGCCCCGGGACACAGGAGAGTTCAGCTATGGAGGAGGATGCTGCTTAATTCCAAAAGGACACATCTAGATTGAAAATAAAGATAGGCATCATTACTGGAAAACACTCAGGGGGAAGAAAAATTATGCGGTTACACAGAGCATGAGAATAGACCGGGGAAAGAAGCATCAGAGGCTAAACTTTCAGACCAGAGTGAAGATGGCTAAAGCACTAACACACCAGGCACAACCGCGTGACCACACTCCTCCAAGGAGGGAGCCGCCAATGCTGACAAGAGGAGTCCAGGAAGCTCTTGTTCTAATGTCAGATGGCACTCCTGCCATTGTAAATCCTGCTGTTTTCTAGTTTCCTTTTCACTGTATTGTGAATCTGCGTGTTTTGTTAACCTGCTCATTTCTTTGTTTATTGGACAGAGACAGAAATTGAGAGGGAGGGGAAATAGGGAGAGAGGCAGAGAGATACCTGCAGCCCTGCTTTACCACTCGTGAAGCTTCCCCCCCTCGCAGGTGGGGACCAGGCACTCGAACCCGGGTCCTTGTGCGCTGTGATGTGTGCTGTAATGAGCTCAAGCAGGCACACCACCACTGGTCCCTTCTACTCTTGCCTCAACTCACAGTGAGAGCTCAGCACAGGCAGAGAATGGTGTTGCGCTTCTTTTTTTAATTTATTTTCCCTTTTGTTGCCCTTGTTGTCTTTTTATTGTTGTAGTAGTTATTATTGTTGTTGTTACTGATGTCGTCATTGTTAGATAGGACAGAGAGAAATGGAGAGGGGAGGGGAAGACAGGGGAGAGAAAGAGAGACACCTGCAGACCTGCTTCACTGCTTGTGAAGCGACTCCCCTCTCTCTTCCTATGTGTGATGCATGCTAGCGTCTCCTGTATTCCCCTGCACTTCATTTTATTTTACTTTAGTTTACTTAATTTGTTTATTTGTTTTTTTAACTAGAGCACTGCTCAGCTCTGGCTCATGGTAGTGCAGAGGATTGAACCTGGCACCATGAAGCCTCAGGCATAAGCGTCTCCTTGCATAACCATTATGCTCTCTCCCCTTCCCTGGCCTCAGGCTTTTTTGACTGAATGCATAAAATGGCGTTTGTTCATCTGTGCCGGGGCTCAGAGTCTGGTCTTGTCTGGCCTTGTCTGAGGAAGCCACCATTGCACGCTGCAGTGGAGTTAAGATGGCAAGACACTCTTTGCTCTGCTCCTCACACTCACCCTGCTTTCTCCAGGGTCCTCTTTCTTCTCTGGCACATTCAGCCTCGCTGGGGTGAGGGGGGAAGTCTTCATCCTTAGATTTTTATAACCCTTAGATTTTGTTTGTTTTTTTTTAATAAATAACCTCATGCTTATGAAGACTTTGGTTATGAGACTGTAGGTTTGTAAGGAAAATGTGTTTGGTAAATGAATGTCTGCTGAGGGTTACCATGTGTGGAGAGTTGTAAACTCTTCCCCGGGTTCTGTAGCTCCAAGGAAATCTGGTAAAAGTCACGACGTGTCTCTCTTGCAAACACAAATGACTTTTGAATCAACTGTTATTTTACATAATTGTTATAATCGATTTATTACCTTAAGAATGGACATCTGGGGGCCCGGCAGTAGCGCAGCAGGTTAAGTGCACGTGCCGCAAAGCACAAGGACCGGCAGGGATCCAGGTTCGAGCCCCCGGCTCCCCACCTGCAGGAGGGTCGCTTCACAGGCGGTGAAGCAGGTCTGCAGGTGTCTGTCTCTCTCTTTCCCCCATCTGTCTTCCCCTCCTCTCTCCATTTCTCTCTGTCCTATCCAACAACAAGAGCAACAGGAGCAGTGGATTCACAGTGCAGGCACTGAGCCCCAGCAATAATGCTGGAGGCAAAAAAAAAAAGAGTTGACTATTATCTACTGTAATAACTCAGTCAGATTTGAGGGCTAATTCCAAGAGGTGAAAGATTCATAGTTCAGAACACTATGTGCTGGAGGAGTCGCACACGTCGAAAACCTAAAGAGAAGTCACTGTTCTCAGAGTCATCAGCAAAGGTCTCGATACCTTGGCAGAACTGAATCTGGAACATGAAAGTGACACTGGCTTGGAGGGGAGCAGGTGTGTGACAGGTATCCCCAGGGCCGAAGGAAAGCAGTCTGCAAGCGAGGACAGCAATGGCTGGGGTAGACGGTCAGGACAGATTATCTGTTTGCTCATAACCGCCTTCCGAGGTGCTCAGTGTCAATCACATGAACACCTATGTCTCTCACCTCAGCTGTCTGCCAGTCCCCCTGCTTGAATGGAGGCAAGTGTGTGCGGCCAAACCGATGTCATTGTCTCTCAACCTGGACAGGGCACGACTGTTCCAGGTAAGTCACCCACAGGAAGAAGCTAAGTGCAGGGACCCAGGACCAAAACCCCAGTCCTCACCTGCAGGGGTGAAGCTTCACAGCCGTGAAGCAGGGCTGCAGGTGTTTCTCTTCCCCTCTCCTCTGTCCCACCTCCACCTCAGTCTCTGTCTCTATCCAAAAATAAATAAGATATTTTAAAAGATATCTCTAGTTTGAGAATAGGCATTTTTTTAAATCCCAAAATGTTCATTTTGAGATACTCTATAAATGTGAACTAAAACCAATACAAAACATGGTGTTGATAAGCAAAAGAATTATATTTCAAAAATAATTAAATCTGTGTTCATTTTTGATAACACATATACTAAAATTGGAACACGTGGATTAACATGGCCACTCACGGAAGGTTGGCACACAAATTATGAATATCCCATATTTTTCCAGAAAAAGAAGAAAGTGGATTAGTTAAATAAGTTAACGGACTTTGAAACAAAAATACTGCATCTTTAACATGCAAAGGTATAAAAATTATGTAAAAATATGACCAGTTCTCATTGCTAGTCACGTAAGAATCATAGTTGAAAAAGGACTGTCGTAAGAGTGAATTGAAGGGAAAGAGTTAAAATAATGTAAACATTTTGAAGTGTGTAGGAGATGTATGAGTTTTAGGGTATATGACGGAGTGATGCAGTATTTGTAGATAAATTGTAAAATCACTGTTAAGTCTAGTTAACGTCTGTTGTCCATGCACATTTTTTCTTGTGGTGGAAAATTATAAGATTTACTCTCAGGAGTCGGGCGGTGGCGCAGCGGGTTAAGCGCAGGTGGTGCAAAGCACAAGGACCGGCATAAGGATCCCGGTTCGAGCCCCCGGCTCCCCACCTGCAGGGGAGTCGCTTCACAGGTGGTGAAGCAGGTCTGCAGGTGTCTGTCTTTCTCTCCCTGTCTCTGTCTTCCCCTCCTCTCTCCATTTCTCTCTGTCCTATCCAACAACAACAACATCAATCATAACTACAACAATAAAAAAAAAAAGGACAACAAAAGAGACTAAATAATAAATTTTAAAAATGAAAAAAAAAAAAAAAAAAGATTTACTCTCAGCAGATTTCGATTGTGGAATCTATAAACTATAGTCACCACAGAGCCTCAAGCCTTAGGAATCTGATCACGGAAAGGTTTGACCTTGGACTCATTTCTCCTGGGCAACTGCTAATCTGGTCCAGGGGTTTTTGTTGGGTTTTCCATTCCCTGGGTTTTGTTAAGACTACGCATAAGTGGATCTGAGAGTATCTACCTTTGCCTTGCTTGTTGTTCTTAGCATAAGGCTTCAAGGTCCATTCATGTTGTGGCAATGCAGATGTTTTGTAGTTTATTTCTGACTAAACATACTGCACATGCCCACCACCCTTTCTCTGCTGATTGACCCAGTGATGGACACTCGGGTTGTTTTATCAGGGCCGTTGTAAGCACTACAGCAATAACAGTGGGTATTTTGTGCGTAGAACTTCAAGTCAGTTTTTTTCATTTTCTTTTGGTGGCGGTGGTTCTGTATGTTTGCTTCTTTGCTTTACTGCTCAGCTGTAACACTGACCCTGGGGGCTCAGAGCCTCAAGCTAAAACATTTGCGTAACCATCAGCTGTCTCCCATCCCAGTGTCTCTGTAAATTCCCAGGAGTGGAATCACAGGGTCCTGTGGCAGTTCTATTTTTAACTTGTAGCGGACTCTCCTAATTTGCATAGCATTTGCATAGACTCCCTGATTGGCTGTGAGCTGCCTACACTCCCACAAGCCATGCACAAGGCTGGCTCCAGCTCTTCGGGAAGGGCCATTTATAATAAGCACCGAGTGACAGCTGACTGGTGTCTGTGTTCATTTCCCTAGTGGTTAGTGGTGCTGACCAAGACCCTGCACACCTGTTAGCTGTGTGTACACCTTCTTTAGAAAAAAAAATAAAAGCATCAATTTAGATCCACTGTCCTTTTTTTTTTTTTTTTTTTAACTAGACTGTTGGGTTTATTTCTTTCTTTCTTGCAGTTGAATTCTTTTTTTTTAAATTGTTTTTTATTTAAGAAAGGATTAATTAACAAAACCATAGGGTAGGAGGGGTACAACGCCACTCAATTCCCACCACCCAATCTCCATATCCCACCCCCTCCCCTGATAGCTTTCCCATTCTCTATCCCTCTGGGAGCATGGACCCAGGGTCATTGTGGGATGCAGAAGGTGGAAGGTCTGGCTTCTGTAATTGCTTCCCCGCTGAGCATGGGCGTTGACTGGTCGGTCCATACTCCCAGTCTCTTGCCGTTGAATTCTATGAGTCCTTTCGTATCTGTTAGAGACTAACCTTCTGTCAGACATGTGACTTACAAATATTCCCTCATGCAGGAAGCCACTTCATTTGTTGCTTTCCATTACCATGCAGCCCCGTCTGTTAGTTGTTTGCTCTTGTTCCCTTTGCTTTTGGTGTCAAACCCCAAAACATAATCGTCAACATCAGTTCTGAAGATTTTGTCGCCTCTGATTTCTTGTAAAGCTTTGTGGTTTAGAGGCAGCGAGACGACACCAGGCCACGTCCAGACTCAGTACCTGGTATCACCATCAGCTGGAGACTATGAGCAGTACTCTGCTCTCTTTTTCTCTGTCTCTCGCCCTCTCTCCCTGTGTCCCTCTCAATATAAGTAAGTCAGTAGGGACAGGTGGCGGCTCACATCACCGTGCGCGAAAACCAGGGTTCAAGCCTCCACTTCCCACCTGCGGGGATGAAGCTCCAAGCAGTGGAGCAGAGCGGCAGGTGTCTCTCCATGTCCACCCCTAACCCTCTATCCAAAATAATGTTCTGTTGGAGTGGTGGAACAGCGCAGATAGCAAGGCCCAGAGAGGACTCCAGTGGCCAAAAAAGACGTATAAATGAGTAACTGAGTGTGAGTTCTGTGTGGCGGGCAGAACAGCTTAGCTGGATGGTGAGTGAGATGGCACAGCGGCTCTGCGGGGAGCGTGACCAGGGCTGGCCTGCTCCAACCTTGTTGGAAGGCACTACAGTGTTGTTCTCTCTCCCCCTCACCCTCTCTCCTTCTCCCTCTCTCCTTCTCCCTCTCTCCCTCTCCCTCTCTCCCTCTCCCTCTCTCCTTCTCCCTCTCTCCCTCTCCCTCTCTCCCTCTCCCTCTCTCCCTCTCCCTCTCTCCCTCTCCCTCTCTCCCTCTCCCTCTCTCCCTCTCCCTCTCTCCCTCTCCCTCTCTCCCTCTCCCTCTCTCCCTCTCCCTCTCTCCTTCTCCCTCTCTCCCTCTCCCTCTCTCCTTCTCCCTGTCTCCTTCTCCCTCTCTCCCTCACCCTCTCTCCCTCACCCTCTCTCCCTCTCCCTCTCTCCCTCTCCCTCTCCCTCTCTCCCTCACCCTCTCTCCCTCACCCTCTCTCCCTCTCCCTCTCCCTCTCTCCCTCACCCTCTCTCCCTCACCCTCTCTCCCTCACCCTCTCTCCCTCTCCCTCTCCCTCTCTCCCTCTCCCTCTCTCCCTCTCCTCTCCCTTTCTCCTTCTCCCTCTCTCCCTTACCCTCTCCCTCATCTTGTCCTTCTCCCTCTCCCTCTCTCCCTCTCCCTCTCTCTCTCTTTCGCCTTCTCCCCCCTCCCTCTCTCCTCTCCTCTCCTCTCCTCTCCTCTCCTCTCCTCTTCTCTCTCTCTCTCTCTCTCTCTCTCTCTCTCTCCCTCTCCCTCTCCCTCTCCCTCTCCCTCTCCCTCTCCCTCTCCCTCTCCCTCTCTCTCTCTCTCTCTCTCTCTCTCCCTCTCTCTCTCTCCCTCGGAGCCAGGCAGCAGTGTACCTGGTTGAGTACACGTTACCATGTGCAAGGCCGGACCCCACCTGCAGGGGGAGCTTTATGAGGCGAAATACTGCTACAAGAGTCTCTCTCGCTCTGTACCTCGATTTCTCTCTTTCTCTATAAAATATAAATAAATAAAATTATTAAAAAGAATGAGAAAAGGACAAGGAGGGAGAGAGGGAAAGAAAATTATTCAAACTAGAGTGAACTGGGGAAAAGAGAGAAAAGGAAAAAGGAGGAAGGAAATGATGAATAATTTAAGAATAATTTTAAAAAGAACATAAAATGCATGTGTCCATTTAGAATCTGTTTCAGTCTCCTTGGCCAGAGCTGAGCCCTGCTCCAGTCATTCCTGACCTTTTCTCAATCCCTCTTTTCTCTTGCATTCTCCTTCTCTCACAATAGCTTTTTTAAAGGAGTCTCTTCTTAAAATAAAATAAAATAAAATAAAATAAAATAAAATAAAATAAAATACTAATCCCACCTTTCCCCAGAACCATACTTCACTAGAAAAAGACAGAAACAGGCTGGGGGATGGATCCACTTGCTAACACCCATGTCCAGCAGAGAAGCAATTACAGAAGCCAGAACTCCCATCTTTTTTTATCTCATAAAGAATTTGGGTCCATCCTCCCAGAGAGATAAAGAATAGGGAAGCTTCCAATGGAGGGGATGGGACAGGGAACTCTGGTGGTGGGAACTGTGTGGAATTATACCCCTGTTATCCTATGGTCTTGTTGATATTTTTATTTTATGAATAAATTTAAAATAACAAATATATATTTTAAATACTGTAGCCCTGGGAGTCAGGCAGTAGCACAGTGGGTTAAATGCTCGTGGCACAAAGCGCAAGGACCGGCTTAAGGATCCCGGTTCGAGCCCCCGGCTCCCCATCTGCAGGGGAGTCGCTTCACAGGCGGTGAAGCAGGTCTGCAGGTGTCTGTCTTTCTCTTTCCCCCATCTGTCTTCCCCTCCTCTCTCCATTTCCCTCTGTCCTATCCAACAATGACGACATCATTAACAACAAAAACAATAACTACAACAACAATAAAAAAACAAGGACAACAAAAGGGAAAATAAATATTTTTTTTAATTTTTTTAAAAAAACTTTTAAAATACTGTAGCCTGCTATGTAACACAAGCACTAAATCTGGTGCTGAATACGTGAGTGTCGGCAGATGGAGCCACTAATGGACGGCAGCCCTGTGCCCACCACAACCTTCACTACTGAGGAGGAAAGTAGCCTGCTAGTGAGATATTTCCGTTTCCATTTTTATGAGAATAGGTTTCTGCTGATCTCTGTCTGCGTCTTCAGAAAACGGATGTTAAGACAGTGTCATGACTGTGAACTGTAGGCGTGCTGTAGGGAGCTTCACCTTCAGAAAGCCCAGACTTGTCACGAAAGGCAGTCGGCAGAATCAGGATTAAGACTCAGGCTTGCTGGTTCTCAGAGCTTTTCCTGAAGGGGGGCATCTGTTCTCCAACCCCTCAACTCTCTCAAGGAAGGACTCCGTCCGCATAAGCAACTTCACAGAGAAAGCCCAGGTGCCTGAGCCCTCCAGGCTGCTCCGTCAGCCTCCTCCCTCCTTCCAACTCCCCACCCTCAAACAGCTGTTCCTTCTTTGATTTCATCTTTTCTGTTGAAAGTCTTTTTTTTTTTTTTGTCCCAGGAAAAGAAGGTCTGGATTCTAACCACTGCACCGCCAGCCAGCCAGCTCTCCTCAAAGCAGGACCATCTCTTTCCTGACCTCCTGGAACGTATGCAGAGAAATTCCAGCACAGTGTTGGGTCTCGCTTGACTTCACAAACTTGTTACCTGGGGATCAACCTTTTTATTTTGTTACATTTTCTTATTCCATGTGATATATGTCTTACATGTTTTCATTTTTAAATGCACCTGTATTTTTTGTATTAAAATATATTAAGCAGGTGCTGCCCCATGCTCACAGAATGTACATACTCTGCTGTCTCCCAGGGAAAGTTCCTGGTTTTTCTACTCAATTCCATAAAATGGTTTTCCATTAAAATATATTTTGCTACTGATTCATACTTTACTGCATCGCGCCATTTGTGAGGTGTAAGGAAAAGGAATGATGATTTCATCTACACTGCTGGAACCAGCAGGAGTCCATGTAGCGCACCAATAAGTCGTGAGAAAGTCACCTGTTGTTAAAATTCAGTGGCTCTTGCCAGCCGGGCTAGCTTCACGGGCAGGTAACAGAGATGCAGAGACAACGGCTGGGAAGGGAAGCTGTATTTCTTTATTCAGGAACAACGATTTATAAACTAAACCAAAATAATCACCAAACAGAACTCTGCTGTCTCTTTGCAGCGGCACAAGCACTCTCCCCTACTCTGGAACTCAGGAACTCTCTCAGGGTTCCTCGGGGCAGGGCCAAGCAGGCCCGCGAAACTAACAGGACTGATCCAATTCTCTTGGCGGGGGAGAACTAGAACCCAATGTAAAGCATACAACAATTCCCCCTTTTCTTTTTAACTAAATGACTACAGTATCAAGGGTGTGGGGTGAACAGAAACATATATCATACAGGCATTTTTAAAAAAGAAACTGGCACAAACATGGAGAAACATGTAAGCAAGTAACAAGAACCAGTGTGCTGCCAAGGGAAGGCCTGAGGGGGCCATTTTTTTGCCTCTGTGGGCAAAACTTTATCAGCTTAAAAAAACATTTCTTGCCTCTGGGGGGCGTACTTGCCTCGACGGGCATTTGCATGGGGGCGGGGAACGGCCTAGAGTCCCAAAGGCAGCTGGCTGCAATTTACTTACTATGAAACAAAACTTGTTATTAGCGTATTTCTAATAGAGAAGGAATTTGAGACTTTTACATATCAACAACGTCTTTTAACCTTTTGTTACACCCATTCAAGATGGAGACAGGAAAGGAAACCTCAGGCATGAGAATAATTAGCATAGCCATTGTGCGATCTACCATTTCTAATAGAGAAGGTAATCGAGAGTTTTACATATCAACAAGTCTATTTAACCTTTTGTTTAGACCAACTTAGTTGAAATATATTGATTGTTAACTAATTTTTACCTCAGACTTTAAATGTAAGTTAATTTTACCTTTATGAGAATTACGTTGAAAACTTTTTTCATTTAACTTTGACTAGTAAGAATTTAGCCTTAAAGTTACTGTTTACCAAACTTTAAACATACACATAAACATGGTCATTAATACACAAGGAGAGAAACCTTTGTTACGAAGACATGTCATTTTAAACATGAATTTAAATCTGTACTGTCTTAGTTGTTGGGGGGGGGGGTTCACCATCCGGAGGTGGCTTCCTGCGCAGCTTCACTTCTAGGAATTGCAGGTTGCGATCTCTACACAAATCTCTGCGTACTCCAGCTTGTCTGCCTTCAGACCGGACCGGCAGCTGGAGATCTCATGTGCCCAGTTTCGGCAGGGAGCCTGGGGGTCCGGGAGGTCCGGGATCATTCCAGAATTTATAGCAAGAGAGCGGGCGGGCCAACATTGTAGAAGGCGTGGGCCTAGGTGCCCAGGGGTGGTGGCCATGATAGGTCGTCGCGGCCCTGCCCCATGGCCCTGCCATGTCTGCTGCCCTGCTCACAGTGGCCGAGCAGCGTGGAGGGATCACGCGTCCAGTGCCCTGCGCCACGCAGTGGAGAGCTGGCTCCTGTGGGCTGGCCTGCGTGCTAGCATTGGGCTCCTGCGTGGTGGCATCGAGCTCCTGCGTGGTGGCATCGGGCTCCTGCGTGCTGGCATCGGGCTCCTGTGTGGTGGCATTGGGCTCCTGCGTGGTGGCATCGGGCTTCTGCATGCTGGCGTCAGCCTCCTGCGGGGCTGCGGGGCTGCGGGGCTGCGGGGCTGTGGGGCTGCGGGGCTGCGGGCGCGGTGCGCGGGGTTGTCTGGGCGCAGCCGGCTGGCTGGCTGTTTAACCAGGTGGAAACAGCAGCTCTGCGCCTCGCCTCCTGCCCGCTGGCTATTCCCGCTGGCTGTTCTGAGTTCGCCCGAGCGAGTGGAAACCACAGAGTGGTCCAGAGATAAATGTTCCAGAAACAGCAAAACAGTCTCATGAAGAAAGAGCAGAGGCCTTTGGAGATCTCTTCACAAGCAGAAGAGAAGGCCATAGTGCATAGGTAGCCAAATTGTCTTTACTTATCTGAGAGATGCGCAGGTTAGGTCCACGTGGGCGCCATTTGTTGTTAAAATTCGGAGGCTCTAGCTCGCCGGGCTAGCTTCACGGGCGGGTAACAGGGCGGGTAACAGAGACGACCAGAGACATACGGCTGGGCAGGGAAACTATTTCTTTATTCAGGAACAATGATTCATAAACTAAACCAAACTAATCACCAAACAGAACTCTGCTGCCTCTTTGCCGCGGCACAAGCACTCTCTCTTACTCTCGAACTCTGGAACTCTGGAACTCTCTCAGGGTTCCTCGGGGCGGGGCCAAGCAGGCCCGCGAAACCAACAGGACTGATCCAATTCTTGGCGGGGGAGAACTAGAACCCAATGTAAAGCATACAACAGTCACCTTCCGTCTTGACTTCATCTTCTTGATGATTTGTATTGGGACGGGAGATAGCACAGGGTCCCACAAAAGGACTTTCATGCCTGAGGCTCAGAAGCCCCAGAGATTGAATCTCCAGCACCGCCACAAGCCAGAGCTGAGCAGTGCTCTAGTTAAATAGGTGAATCAGTGATACAAGATGTGTAACAAAAAGGGAGAGTTCTAGAGTTGGACCCAATGACATTCCCACCAGCAGTGCAGGAGGGTTCCTTTGTCCCCACAAACTCCAGCATTTGTTGCTCCTACCTTTTCTGATGTGTGGCATTCTCATGGGAGTGAAGTGGTGTCTCATTGTTGTCTTTACTTGCATTTCTCAGAAAAATCAAAGACTTGGAGCATTTTTTCATGTGTTTGTTGGCCTTTTAGATATCTTCATTGGTAAATATTCTGTTCATATCATCTGCCCATTTTTGGATGGGGCTCTTAATCAATCTTAACAGTACCTTTTATGTAATTTATTTATATCCTATCAGCTTCCAAACTGTGCTGATTGTTATCTCCTTTTAAATATTGTATTTATTCTTAGATTTTGTGAGAGAGAGAGAAATTGAGAGAGGGAGAGAGACAGAAAGACACCTGCAGATGGGGAGGCAGAGCCAGAATCCAAGTCCTTGCACACACATACATCTAAGCTAAGAAAACATACAATTAAAAATAAAATTCAGCTCTCAAACTGCCAATCAAGAAGAGACCTTCTTTCCCCCAGTGGGAAACTTTGGCCCCTTTATCAGACATAATGTTCCTATACATATGTGGGTTTAGTTCTGGACTCTCTATCCTGTGCCATTGGTCCATATTTCTATTTTTGTCCCAATGCCATGCTGTTTTAACTACTACTGCTTTATAATACCAACTGCAGTCAGGAATTTTAATGCCTCCATTTTTCTTCTTTCTCCTCAGGGGTGCTTTTGATAGTCATGCTTTTTTTTTATAGTCCCACACAAATATCTGAATAAATTTATATTTCCTTGAAATATGTCAGTGGAATTTTAATAGGGATTGCATTGAATCAATAGGTTGCTTTTGACAGGATTTCTATTTTAATGCTATTTGCTATTCCACTCTATGAACGGGGGTGTTCTTCGTTTCTTTGTATCATCCTTTATTTAACACTGTCTCAATTTTCTTCAAAAAGCTCTTTGGCCTCCTCTGTCAGGATTATTCCTCGGGATTTTACCTTTTGGGATTCAGTGGTCAGTGGGGTTTTGTCACATCCCTTCCCTCTGGCCCATCTTTGTGTAGAGATATGCCACTGATTTGTGAGTATTGGCTTGTAACATGCTGCTGTACTGAATTTATTGGATTTCCAGGAGCTTTTTAGCAGGTTTTTGGGGTTCTCTAGGTTTATCCATCTACTATCTGTAATATATATATATAGCTTAACTTCATCCTTTCCTATTTGGACTCCTTTGATATTTCTTTCTTGCCTGGCTGCCATGTTAAGGACTTCTCAGACGGTGTTGAGTAGCAGTGGTGAGGACAGACATCTTTACCTAGTTCCTGATTTTAGGGGAAAGCTTTCAGTTTTTCTCTGTTATGTATGATATTAGCTGCAGGTTTCTTATAGATTCCCTTTATTATATTGAGCACTTTCCCTTCCCTCCCAGTTTCTTGAGGGTCTTTATCATAAATGGCGGTTGGATCTCATCGAATGCTTTTTTTTTGCATCAGTTGATAAGATAGTGTGGTTTTTGTCTTTCTTTTTATTGATATAGTGGATCACATTGATTGACTTTTGGATACTGAACTATCCCTGTTTCCCAGGGGTGAAGCCCACTTGCTCTTGGTGGATTGTGCTCTTAATATGTTGTTGGGTTTGATTAGCAAAGATCTTACTGAGGGTGTTTGCAGCGATGTTCATCAGGGGTAGGGGTCTATAGTTTTCCTTTTGGTGGGGTTCTTTCCTGCTCTGGGGACCAGGGTGATGTTAGCCTCATATAATGTGTTGGGGAGTGTTCCCTCTTCCTCTACTTTGTGGAAGAGTTTGAGGGGCATGGGTGTTAGTTCTTTGAATGTTTTATAGAATTCATTAGTATAATCACCTGGACCTGGGCTTTTGTTCTTGGGGAGCCTTTGATTGTTATTTTAATTTCTGCACTAGTGATTGGTTTATCTACTTCTTGTGTCAAGGTTGGCAGTTGGTGTGACTCTAAGAATGTGTCCATTTCTTCTAGGTTGTCAAATCTATTTCCAAATAGATGTCCATAATAGCCTTGTGTGATCCCTTGTATCTCTGCCTCTTCTGTTGAGATCTCTCCTCCTTTGTTTCTGAGCGATCTTATCATAGCTTCCTCTCTTTTTCTCATAATGAGTGTAGCTAGTGGTTTATTTATTTTATTTATCCTTTTAAAGACCAGCTCTTGGTTTTATTATTCTTCCTAATGGTCTTCTCGTTTTCTATTTTCTTGATTTCTGCTCTGATTTTTAACTATTTCCTGTCTTCTGACTGACTGTTTTTTCTTTTTGCTGCTCCATTTCTAGTTGGTTCTTTGGGGTTGTTAAGTAATTTACTAGTGGTTTCACTTCTTTACTAATATGGGCCTTTCTATGAACTTCCGTCTCAGAACTGCTTTTGCTGCATCCCATTGGCTCTGAGAGCTCATTTCTTCATTCTTATTGGTATCGAGGTAGTTCTTAACTTCTTTTTTGATCTCTTCAGTGACCCATGTATTTTTCAGAAACATGTTGTTTCGTTTCCAGATTTGGGGGCAGTTTCTTTTTGTGGTTGATCTCTATCATCATACCATCAGGGTCTGAGAAGATGTATTTTACAATTTTAATATTTACATATTTGTTTAGGCTGTCTTTGTGACCCGTATATGGTCAGTCCTTGTGAATGGTCTGTGTGTACTTGAGAAGAATGTGTGTTCATTTCTTCTGGGGTGGGAAGTTTTGTATATATCTGTTAGGTGCATTTCATCTGTAGTTCACGTTAAACCCACTATTTCCCTGCTGATTTCTTTGTCCAGATGTCCAGTCTCTTGCTGTGAATGGTGTGTAAGATCTCTACAATTATTCTGTTGCTATCAATGGCTCCCTTAAGTTCAGTATTTGGTTTATATAAAATCTGTGTGCACCTGAGTTGGGCATATACATTCCCAATGGTTGTGTCTTCTTGTTGGATTAAGCCTTTCACCACTGTGTAGTAACCCTCTCCATCTCTGTTACTTTTTTTAACCTGGAAGTCTATTTTAGCTGAGAAAAGTCTATTTTAACTGTCCCGGCCCTTTTTTTCTGAATTACTAGCCTGTAGCATCTTGCTTCATCCTCCTACATTAAACTTCCTCTGTCTCTTCTTTGTGTGTTTCCATTTAACTGCGCTGCCACTTTTGGCAGGTGGCCACTCGCATTTAGGGTGACTATTGATACATGTTTTACTCATCTCCGTTCTGATTTTTGTTTTGAGGTTTTAATTAAATTGTTGATTCCTTGCCCATTTGTTTATATCTGTCATGTTGTATGGCTGGGTTTCTGTGATGAGCTCCTCACTGATTCCCCTCCCCTTTTGTTGCTCTCTGCCCCTTGTTTTGTGGTTTCCACGAGTGTAATCACTAACAGGATGTATCTTAAAAGGTCCTTTCAAGTTGGTCTTGATTAACGTGTGCTAGAGCTGCTTTGTCCATTAATCCCCTCCCCTTTCCTAAGGTGGGTTGATGGTGGCAGATTCCTTCTACTTTGGGATATTTGAGAAAACCATTATTCTTCTCTCATGTTTAAAGTCCAAAGCTGGCGACTGGAATTCCCTCTCTTTTAGTCCTCTGAATATGCCATTCCATTCTCCCTTTGCCTCTAGTGTTTCATCTAGTCTGACAAGAGCCTGTAACTCTACATGTGTACGTAACTTCTTCTCTATCCCTAGCCGCCTACAAATTTTTTCCTTGTTATTGAGTTTTGACCCTGTAGTTTATTTAAAGGTTTGTTTTATTTTATGAAAGAAACTGGTGTTGGGGACCAAGCCTGGATCCTTATGAATGCAAGTCCTGTGCTCCGTGCACTGAGACACTTGCCTGGCCTCCCTAGCAGTCTGTCCTGTCTCACTAGCTTCTTAGTGTTTACTGAGCAGCCTCTCTGAATCTACGGCATGAGGATCCTGTTTCTTATTCGTCCTGTGTGCACCTTACTCCGGGCTGTCTTGATACCAGGTATTGGAAGTATAGGATCTGTATTAAAATCTAAAGTGTGTTAAGTTAATATGGTCAGAATCAGAATTACCCTAGTTAGCTTGGCCTAGAGGGTGGCTCTGGGTGTGTTTTGGCAGAGGTCTCTGTGGTACATCAGAAGTTAACTAGACTTGAAGTTCAAGTGTGCAGCTAGACCCCATCATATAGATTGGCCCTGCTTCTCAAATTAGGGAGAAGGGTGGCTGGGGTAAATGTACTTTACCTTCAGTTTTCTCTAGAGCTAGCAAAGTGGTAGCATAATGATATGTATCAGATTAAGAACACAAAGAAACAGGTGTGCCTCCACATTGCCTCGCATTCCCTTTCTGGGGTTATCAGAGTGTCATCACCTTCCATCCCATGCAGTGAGGATCAAACTAGAGTTTGTCACTTGCTCCAGATTTTATTCTGGTAAACGATACTTCAGTCCTCAGAAGTCTGCACCATGAAAGTATAAATAGTGTTCAGATACTGTGCCTCTAGCCTTCTGGGTTCCATTTCTGAGTTATTACAGCCTGCTCAAAGTTCAGATGTAGCAATCTGGGCAGTGACTTAAGATACCATGATCTGTGGATAAAGTGTTGGGCTCTGAAGCCTCAGGTACTGAGTTTAATTCTTGGCATCACATGTGTCAGAGAGATGCCCTGGCTCTCCCTCCTTCCTTCTTTCTCATAAGTAAATAAATCTTTATAAAAGACATCATGGTCATGATCTATTTTAATAGAGATAAAAAGGTTGTGTGTGTGTGAAAGTGTGTGTGAGTATGTGGGTGTGTGTGTGAGTGTGGGTGTGGGTGTGAGTGTGAGGGTGTGTGTTAGTGTATGTGTGTGTGAGTGTGTGTCTGAGTGTGTGTGTGAGTGTGAGTTGTGTGAGTGTGTGTGTGAGTGTGTGTGTGAGTGTGTGACTCTGTGTGTGTGTGTGAGAGTGTGTGTGTGTGTGTGTGTGTGAGTGTGTGTGTGTGTGAGCGTGTGTGTGTGTGGGTGGGTGTGTGTGTGTGGGTGGGTGTGTGTGTAAGTGTGAGTGTGTGTGAGTGTGTGTGTTTGAGTGAGTGTGTGTGTGTGTTTGAGTGTGAGTGTATGTGATTGTGTGAGTGTGTAAGTGTGTATGTGTGAGTGTGTGTCACTGTGTGTGTGTTTGTGAGTGTGTGGGTGTGTGTGTGAGTGTGTGTGTGAGCGTGTGTGTGTGTGAGTGTGTGTGAGTGTATGTGTGTGAGTGTGTGTGTGTATGTGTGTGTGTGTGAGAGTGTGTGTGTGTGAGCGTGTGTGAGTGTGTGAGTGTGTTTGAGTGTGTGTTTGAGTGTGAGTGTGTGTGAGTGTGTGTGTGAGTGTGTGTGAGTGTGTGTGTGAGTGTGTGTGTGAGTGTGTGAGTGTGTGTGAGTGTGTGTGTGTGTGTGTGTGTGTGTGTGCATATGTAAGGGAGCTAGGTATATCTTCCCTGCTACTTCATCTGACTCTAACACATCCTTTCTTTCTGACTCACTCTCTTTTACACACACACACACACACACACGCACGCACACACACACACACACTATTTGTTCTCCCATTGAATATCCATGTCAATACATTGTTGAACAAGTGGAATCTTGGATTGAGAAAGAGTAGAATTCATTCTTCCTATGTTCTAAGTAATTCTCTCTGGGGTTGGAGGAGGGAGGAGGTTAGAAGAAAGTCAGCAGCATCTGAGAACTCAAAAAGCAAATGTGAGCATCAGCTCTGGGGTCTGTGGGGGTGGTGATTACAATGGTGATGAGAACTGGGAGGAGACGAAGTGACATATTTTCAGGAAATTGTGTGTGCAACGGTTTCAATAGGAAAACATGCATATTCTTCAGGGAAGTGGACATCATTGTCACGAAGTCTTCTCAAAGTTGCAGCTACGGAACAACTTAGACTTTCTTTGGAACATAGCCTGGAGTTCTGTGGTGGAGCACTTAAGCACCAAGAGCATCAAATGCCTAAGTTGTGTAACAATAAACTGGCAGTCAGCAAGGCTACCTAAGGCTGAACACACCACCCATATCCCAGTGAAGGCTCTGGGTTTCTGCAATGTTTGCTCTGACTAGGTATCCTGATCCCTCCCCTTCAACTTCAGGAATCAGACAGCAGTTTCCAGGTGCTGTGGGTATTGCATCTCTCTGTACCTCAGTTTTATTAAAGGTAGAGAAGGAACTTGTCCAAATCATCTGACATGGGCTGGGGATTGGTCTGAGAGAAGCATACCACATTTTATTCAACTGATACTAGATGCCAGGCATCCACATAACTAAGTTCTCACAACTTTATGAGATAATGTTGGAGAAAATACAGTTCATTACTATGTTTTAAAATTACTATACTGTTGTTAGTAATTTAATAATGGTTTACGAGATTATAACATCACAGGGAGGGGTGACTGCAGGGTGGGCAACGCCACACTTCACCCACCACCAAAGCTCTGTGTCCTACACCTCACCTCCCAGTAACCACATAGTTCTACAAAGTCCTAGAGATAGTTGGGCTAACTCTTTCATTATTGTTCTCACAAGTCCAAGTGTTTCAGTTATGCATAGTCTACGTAGGAGCAGAGCTGTCTAGTGTTTTCAGTTACAGAGCAGGGGCTGGGCAAGGGCTCCCCACACAGTGCACATCTGACCATCTCCAAGAACCTGGGCTCAAGTCTTGGCCTCCACATGGGAGCACCATAGAAGGGGGAGGGGAAGCTTGTGAGTGGTGAGAAGCCCTGCTGTTAATGACACCTCTGCCTTTCTTGTCCCCCACCACCTCTCATCCTCCATCCAAAAACCAAAAAAGAAGAGTTTGCCAGGAACTGTGGAGTCATGTTGGCACTAAGCCCCGGTAAGAACCCTAGTGGCATATGAGCAAACAACAAAGGAGAACACAGATTGTAAGGTGTGGGAGAAAGGCTTAGAAGTATTTTCCCTTGACCCTCTATTTCCTAACTCACCATTACAGGGCCCAGCTTCTCCACAGAGTGTGATTTAAGTGAGATGACTTTGCAGGTAGTTTTTGCTACTTATTATTTTTTTCAAAGTTTAAGTTAATCCATTCTTTCAGGTTTTTCAAGTTTGTCAGTATTCAGTCTTTACTGTCTTTACTGATTGGATATATTTTAACATAGAAGAGTGTGAAACTTTGCTGGGAAAGTACAAATACCCAGTGGGCATGGCGAGAGGAGGGAGCTTAATGACTCAGAAGGGTGAGGGCCAGGTGTGTAATTAGGCAGGTCTGGACTTATGAGGGTGGAGTGACATGGCTTCTGTGACAATGGGGTGTGGCCAGCATCTCCTGGAGGAGAAGAGGTGTCAGTCTGTGAAGGGGCTCGGGCAGACACTCAGACAGCAGGGATCTCGGTGTCTCCTTAAAGTCGCTTCCTGGCGTCACAGAGCATACCCATTCCCAGTTCCTGCTATTTTGTTCCAAAGAATCCCCTTTTTAAGTTGCAAAGTAGTATTCCACTATTCAAGCATTTAGATTGCTTCCACTTGGTGGCAACTGTGAATAATGGAGCTACAAGCACAGGGAGGCACATGTCAGTTTGGATTAGTGTTTTCACAAAACTCGAGAGCCTAGAATATTCCACTGAGGGTTGTGTATTGTAAGTGGCACTGTGGGCTGATTACTGTAGCTATGACTGGAGCCACAGGTCCCACTGTAAATGGGCCTGACTGACAATATCTTAGAAGCTCTAACTGTTATCAGAGCGTTTCTTTCAGGTTTTATCCAAGTCTACACTTGGGCCTCAAGTTTCTTTGAATGAACTGTTTCTAGTTGGGGGGTGGGGAGAAAGATCTGAAGTTGAGGTCAGTGCCTTAAGATCATAGTTGAAAGAGAACTATGAGAATTATGAGAGAATTAGGTAGAATTCCCAAAGTTGGGGGGTCTGGAGAAGGAACTGGTTGTTAAGGAAACTGAAGAGATGGACTCTGACATGACTTTGCTGGTAAATTTGAGATACTGTCAGTGTCTGTCTCTCTCATCCCGTTGGAACACACCACACAAAGATGTACCCTAAAAATACAGATTCAAACTTAATTTCTAGCTTCCTTACTTTTCTCTTGTGGATATCAGTAGCTCAATTTATTTTTTCTATTTCTCCCTGTTAATGGTTCCTCTTCTCATATTGTAGTTAATAATCATCTTCACCTGAACTCTAAAGATTCCTGAAAAAGAGCTTAAAGAACATTATAGAGGCAAGATATTAATTTAATTTTTTTGTAACATTTGGAATGTACAGGGTTGATTTTGTCTATCTTTCCCCCACTCTGTCTTCCCCTCCTCTCTCCATTTCTCTGTCCTAACAACAACGATATCAATAACAACAAAAATAACTACTACAGCAATGAAAAAAACAAGGGCAACAAAAGGGAAAATAAATTAATTTTTTTTTAAAAAGAAATACCCAAACAAAAAGACCCCTCAGAATGGGAGATCTTTGCATGACACACATCAGACAAGAAACTAATAACCAAAATATATAAAGAGCTGGCCAAACTCAACAACAAGAAAACAAATGACCCCATCCAAAAATGGGGAGAGGACATGGACAAAGTATTCACCACAGAAGAGATCTAAAAGGCTCAGAAACACATGAAAAAATGTTCCAAGTCTTTGATTGTCAGAGAAATGCAAATAAAGACAAACACTGAGATACCACTTCACTCCTGTGAGAATGTCACACATCAGAAAAGGTAACAGCAGCAAATGCTGGAGAGGGTGTGGGGTCAAAGAAACCCTCCTGCACCGCTGGTGGGAATGTAAATTGGTCCAACCTCTGTGGAGAACAGTCTGGAGAACTCTCAGAAGGCTAGAAATGGACCTACCCTATGACCCTGCAATTCCTCTCCTGGGGATATATCCTAAGGAACCCAACACACCCATCCAAAAAGATCTGTGTACACCTATATTCTTAGCAATACAATTTGTAATAGCCAAAACCTGGAAGCAACCCAGGTGTCCAACAGCAGATGAGTGGCTGAGCAAGTTGTGGTATATATACACAACAGAACACTGTTCAACTATTAAAAATGGTGACTTCACTGTTTTCAGCCCATCTTGGATAGAACTTAAAGAAATCGTGTTAAGTGAAATAAATCAGAAACAGAAGGATGAATATGGGATGATCTCACTCTCAGGCAGAAGTTGAAAAACAAGATCAGAAGAGAAAACACAAGTAGAACCTGAACTGGAATTAGTGTATTGCACCAAAGTAAAAGACTCTGGGGTGGGTGGGTGGGGAGAGAACAGGTCCAAAAAGGATGACAGAGGACCTAGTGGGGTTGTATTGTTATGTGGAAAGCTGATAAATGTTATGCAAGTACAAACTATTGTGTTTACTGTCAAATGTAAAACATTAATCTCCCAATAAAGAAATTTAAAAAAAAAACATTTTCAATTCGGAAAAAAAAAGTATGTACTGATCCTGTGGCCAGACTTTTAGGGTTTTTTTAAGATACATAGTAATGCATATGCTAGATTAATCATGGCAGCAGGAAGATGAGGTATGCATTAATCTGGTACATATATTCCAATTAACATTTATGAAATTAAGATTGTATTTTATGAGTATAAAAGCAGACTAAAAACATATAAGTAATATGTTTTCATTGAAAATAAGTCAGAAGTTAAGGGGAAGTTTGGGTAAGAAAAAAATCATATTTCCATGTCTTAAGGAAAAGCATTGTTAACAATGTTCCACAAATCTTTTCCCATTCATATCGTGTATGCCTTGGCATTGAGAACATACTATAAACACATTTTGCATACTATTTTTAGTAAACTTTATGTCATGATGATTTTATGAATGTAAAATTATGTAAATGCAATATTTAATGGGTTGAAAGCATTAAATCTCATAAATATGCCATGAGTTACACAACTGATTCCAGGAATTTTAGTTATATAGGTTCCTGTTGACTTTTAATAATATTAAAACACCATGATAATTATCTTTGCATATAATAAATACATGCCTCTACTTCATATTTTTAATGGTGTTGCCTCTTTGTCAAGGAGTTGCTAAAGCTAAAGGAACATATTTTATGAATTTATGTCATGAGAATTAAGATATTTCCAAATGTTTATTAATCACCTAATGATAGCCACTCAATCTCTCTCAAATATTTTATAATCAAAATTTCACTGATCACTAAATCTTTAAAAATGGAATATTTGGGGGAGTCGGGCTGTAGCGCAGCGGGTTAAGCACAGGTGGTGCAAAGCACAAGGACCGGCATAAGGATCCCGGTTCGAACCCCGGCTCCCCACCTGCAGGGGAGTCGCTTCACAGGCGGTGAAGCAGGTCTGCAGGTGTCTATCTTTCTCTCCTCCTCTCTGTCTTCCCCTCCTCTCTCCATTTCTCTCTGTCCTATCCAACAACGACAACAACAATAATAACTACAACAATAAAACAACAAGGGCAACAAAAGGGAATAAATAAATAAAATAAATATTTAAAAAAACAAAGAAAAGTCTTTAAAAATTAAAAAAAAGGAATATTTTGGAACTTCTGAAGGGTGTGTCCATGGAGTAATAGAGAACATAATAAAAATCCCCCCAAACAGCATATATCTACAACTACCAGCCTTGCAAAAGGCATCCACACGAGCACCACAGCCTCAGATGGACGTCTGCACATGTTATTGGGGTGAGAAGGGGCAGAGAAGGAAACCAAACACAAAGAATTAAGAGTGCTGGAAGACCATGGCTCCATCATTTCCCTCTGTGTTCATCAGTAACCAAAAAAAAAAAAAAAAAAAAAACAGATGCATCACTGGCTGGCAGTAAGAGAAGAGAACCTTTCAACTTGTAATCCATGACTTAAGGGCATTAACCTACTGAGTTACAGGAAAGGACACACACACAAAGGGAACATTTGTCACCAAAAGAAGCCCTGTCTGTGGCCTAAACATAAGGGAAATGTGTGGCAGCTGGTGGCTACCTGGTAGAATGAGCCCTGCTTCTCTGAACACAGCTGCAACCCAACAGCAATCCCCCAAGGCTTGGATTCAGACTGAAATCCTACAGAGAAACCATATACACACACCACATGGAACACAAAATAGCTGAAGGAAATGAGAAACCTAACCCAGCTGCCAGCCCCACCTCTCCACCAACCAACATAAAAACAGAGCAAAGCCCAGAGGTCACAATAGCAACACCTGCTGGCCAGCCGTAACCAGCATAATAAATGCATAATAGAAGAATGAAAGAATCAAACTACCAAACATGCCATATCAGACAGATGTAAATGAAACAGAAGGACTCCAAGAAAAAGAGACACAGAGAGACTACCAGAGAAAGACTACAGAAAGCTCATCATGAGAACTCCCCAAGAATCCAAGCATAGATGGAGAAGCATATTCAAGAGTTGAAAGGTGTTAGGGAACACAAAAGAACATATTTCTCTAAGAAACTAGGAAACAGGAAAGAAGACCTTCCATCAGAGTTCACTGAGCAGTTAAGAAGCATGAAACAAAAACTTCAAACAGAATTGCAGGGGATGAAAGACACTCTGAGTGCAGTTCAAGTTCAGATAGAGGCATGGGAAGTAGACTCTCTCATGCAGAACAAAGAATAACTAGTCTAGAAGATACAATAAGCCCACTCTTGCCTTTTAAAGATGAGGGAGAGGAAAGATTTAGAAAGAGTGGAGCCCCTCTCTGTGAAGTTGCAGACCTCATCAAAAGGTCGAAGGTAAGAGTGACAGGAGTTCCTGAGGAAGGGGCAGCATGAAAGGAACAGAGACCGTCCATATTCAGGGACATTTTATCCGAGAATTTTCCTCCCTTAGGCAATCCTCAGAAAATAGTCATTTAGGTGACAGAGCATACACCCAGGTACATGAATGACAGGCAGCCAACACCAAGACACATCATTGTAAAACTATCAAAACTCAGTGACAGGGAAAACGTTTACAGGCTGCTAGGGGAAAAGAAAGACTTTACATACAAAGTCAGAACTATCAGACTTCTCCTCACACACTCTAGATGCATGGAGAAAGTGGAATGACAAATTCAAAGTACTAAAAGAGAGGGAATTTCACTTCTTGGAAACCTGCACTTTAATGTAAGCGTCTTTGGGTTATGTTGCTTGAGTCACTGTGGGATGTCTCTTTAGATTCTGGCCCTGCTCCCTTAATTCTACTGCTTTTCTTACTAGGTAAGAAGAGGCCCTGAGGAAAAAGCCAGGCAGTTTCTTCTCCGGTGTCTCTCATAGTCATTATTCCCTTTCACTCATTTCACCTACCTATTCCACGCCGTATCAGCCTTGTAATCAAGTTCCTTAATGACTCACACAAACATTTCAGGAGGCCCTGTCTTTCTGGCAGCTTTTTATGGACAACACTTCTATACCCTGACTTTTTCTTCTATTTACTGATAGGATGTTTTCCCCTCTTTTCTCCTGGGATGCTGATCTTCAGCTTCATATTCTTCTCTCCCTGGAAATGTGTTACTCCCACATCGATTTTGGCAATAATAACAACAAGGAGCTCGACAGCACAACTGCCTGCAACTTCCTTATAATGGAACGGGAAAGGTTCTTAGTAAAGTTAAGATCCATAAATGTCAGGGCTTTCAGACCTACACGATGTCCCCTCACAGATGTTCCCTGACATGGCAGAGAAATGATCTGTGTAACCTTCTCCTCTCCCCTCTCCCTGTTTCCCTTTAAACATCACCTTCCTCCAGAAGTCCCACCTTTTCCTTGTCCTGATGGCCAGATCCCATCTTTTCACCAGAATTCCCAAGCTAGTCCCAAGACTCTTCATGTGCCTTGTGAATTTTCACATTCAGCAGATTAGTTGGTTTCACCTCTATTTTTTATTTGTAAATCTTATTTACTCTTTTGATAGACAGTGAGAGACAGAGGGAGTGCATGGCAGAGAGAGGGAAAGATAACTGCAGCATGACTTTACCCCTTGTAGAAACATTTGCCTTATAGGTGGGGCCTGGGAGCTTGAACCCAGATTCTTGTCCTTGGTAATGTGTTTGATCTTCCAGCTTCACCATCACCCAGCCCTCTACCCTCTATCTTTTTACAGCTGATGGAAGATTTAATTTTTAAAATCTTTTTCTATATTTTTATTAAATAGAGACAGAGAAATTAAGAGGTGAGAGGGAGACAGAGAAAGAGAAGGAAGAGAAACCTACAACACTGCTCATGGCGCTTCCCTCTGTGGGTGGCGACCAGGGGCTTGAACCCAGGTCTTTGCACATTGTGACATGTGCACTCTACCAGGGGAGCTACGACAGAGTCCCTGCTGGAAGCTCTTAAAGTAGGGAAAGAGAATATGTGGACCAAAGGCACTCTCTGCTTTGTGTTTTCTTTCCTTTGAATTGCCCTGGACACCTGCCAGGGATAACTCCCTGTAAGTAGCACTGACTCAGGAAAAGGTGACAAACGTAGTTTTTCTTTACCCACCCAATATGAAAGAAGTGACGCAGCCTGGTGTCACTACACAAGAAAGCCTCTTCTGAAGATTTACCGGTTACACCTTTTGTTCTTCTGGAAGCCGGTGAATCTGAGCATGAAGGTGGCACTCATATGCTACAGAGGTTTTGTTCCTGCCAAGGTTCGATGGCTGTTGAAACTCAGTAACCCACCCTCTCAGCTATTTCCGGAAGCATCACCGTTTTCTCACATAAGAAGCATCTTTCTTTCTTTCTTTCTTTCTTTCTTTTTCTTTTCCTTTTGGGCTCTGGTTCCTTAAAATGGGGCATGTCTGGGATACACATTCTGACGTACTTTGCAAAACTCACTGCCACTTGGTTCCCCTTCCCAAGCCCAAGTGAAAATGCAGGGCCTGCTCTTGGTCGCCTGTGCCACCTCGCTGCCCGGGTCGGGCCCTGGGGAGGCGTCCTTCTCTCACATGTCTGTGGTGTCAGCAGCCCAGCACAGAGACTGCCGATGGCTCTGCTAGTCCCAGCATCTTATGAAGATGCCGCATGAACCTCCGTCCTTTCTGAAACAAAATACCCAGAGTGGCCCAATCCTCACGATCCTTCCTCAACTCCCCACCCCCCACCTCCAATTATCCTTGAACCAGGGACTTTGGAGCTTCAGGCATGAGAGTCTGTTTCCATGACCATTATGCTGTCTCCCCTCCACACCTCCAATTAGCCTAACCTGCAACTGGGTCACTTAAATTCACTCTGACCTCTTCAGTAGCGCTTTACTTTTTTGAAATTGACACTAGAATCTTATGTCTTGCTATCGCTGGCTTCATGGTGTCTTGTTTTATCTCTTGGAAAAGGAAGATAGTGAGGAGAAAAGAAGGTAGTTGGAGTAGAGTCGGAGGAAGAATTCAAAAGCTGCTTTTTTTTCCCCTTGCTGCCAGGGTTTAGCTGAGGCTGTGTGCCTGCCTGATTCCACCACTGCCAGTAACCGTGTGCTGCACACAGCATAGAAAGAAAGATGAACTGCAGGGGAGAGTCACACAGCATAGAAAGAAAGATGAACTGCAGGGGAGAGTCACACAGCATAGAAAGAAAGATGAACTGCAGGGGAGAGTCACACAGCATAGAAAGAAAGATGAACTGCAGGGGAGAGTCACACAGCATAGAAAGAAGATGAACTGCAGGGGAGAGACACACAGCATAGAAAGAAAGACGAACAGCAGGGGAGAGTCACACAGCATAGAAAGATGAAATGCAGGGGAGAGACACAGCATAGAAAGAAAGATGAACTGCAGGGGAGAGTCACACAGCATAGAAAGATGAAATGCAGGGGAGAGTCACACAGCATAGAAAGAAAGATGAACTGCAGGGGAGAGTCACACAGCATAGAAAGATGAAATGCAGGGGAGAGTCACACAGCATAGAAAGAAAGATGAACTGCAGGGGAGAGTCCACACAGCATAGAAAAAAAGATGAAATGCAGGGGAGAGTCCACACAGCATAGAAAGAAAGATGAACTGCAGGGGAGAGTCACACAGCATAGAAAGAAAGATGAACTGCAGGGGAGAGTCCACACAGCATAGAAAGAAAAATGAACTGCAGGGGAGAGTCACACAGCATAGAAAGATGAAATGCAGGGGAGAGTCCACACAGCATAGAAAAAAAGATGAAATGCAGGGGAGAGTCACACAGCATAGAAAGATGAACTGCAGGGGAGAGTCACACAGCATAGAAAGATGAAATGCAGGGGAGAGTCCACACAGCATAGAAAGAAAGATGAACTGCAGGGGAGAGTCACACAGCATAGAAAGAAAGATGAACTGCAGGGGAGAGTCACACAGCATAGAAAGAAAGATGAACTGCAGGGGAGAGTCACACAGCATAGAAAGAAAGATGAACTGCAGGGGAGAGTCACACAGCATAGAAAGAAAGATGAACTGCAGGGGAGAGTCACACAGCATAGAAAGAAAGATGAAATGCAGGGGAGAGTCCACACAGCATAGAAAGAAAAATGAACTACAGGGGAGAGTCACACAGCATAGAAAGATGAACTGCAGGGGAGAGTCCACACAGCATAGAAAGAAAAATGAACTGCAGGGGAGAGTCACACAGCATAGAAAGAAAGATGAACTGCAGGGGAGAGTCACACAGCATAGAAAGATGAACTGTAGGGGAGAGTCCACACAGCACAGAAAGAAAGATGAAATGCAGGGGAGAGTCACACAGCATAGAAAGAAAGATGAACTGCAGGGGAGAGTCACACAGCATAGAAAGAAAAATGAACTTCAGGGGAGAGTCACACAGCATAGAAAGATGAACTGCAGGGGAGAGTCCACACAGCATAGAAAGAAAAATGAACTGCAGGGAAGAGTCACACAGCATAGAAAGAAAGATGAACTGCAGGGGAGAGTCCACAGCATAGAAAGAAAGACAAACCGCAGGGGAGAGTCACACAGCATAGAAAGAAAGATGAATTGCAGGGGAGAGTCCACACAGCATAGAAAGAAAAAATGAACTGCAGGGGAGAGTCACACAGCATAGAAAGATGAAATGCAGAGGAGAGTCCACACAGCATAGAAAGATGAACTGCAGGGGAGAGTCACAAAGCATAGAAAGAAAGATGAACTGCAGGGAAGAGTCACACAGCATAGAAAGAAAGATGAACTGCAGGGAAGAGTCACACAGCATAGAAAGAAAGATGAACTGCAGGGGAGAGTCACACAGCATAGAAAGATGAACTGCAGGGGAGAGTCCACACAGCACAGAAAGAAAGATGAACTGCAGGGTAGAGTCACACAGCATAGAAAGAAAAGATGAAATGCAGGGGAGAGTCCACACAGCATAGAAAGAAAAATGAACTGCAGGGGAGAGTCACACAGCGTAGAAAGAAAGATGAACTGCAGGGGAGAGTCACACAGCATAGAAAGAAAGATGAACTGCAGGGGAGAGTCACACAGCATAGAAAGAAAGATGAACTGCAGGGGAGAGTCACACAGCATAGAAATAAAGATGAACTGCAGGGTAGAGTCACACAGCATAGAAAGAAAGATGAACTGCAGGGGAGAGTCATACAGCATAGAAAGATAAAAACAGGGGAGAGTCACACAGCATAGAAAGAAAGACGAACTGCAGGGGAGAGTCCACACAGCATAGAAAGAAAAATGAACTACAGGGGAGAGTCACACAGCATAGAAAGATGAACTGCAGGAGAGAGTCACACAGCATAAAAAGAAAGATGAACTGCAGGGGAGAGTCACACAGCATAGAAAGAAAGATGAACTGCAGGGGAGAGTCACACAGCATAGAAAGAAAAAATGAACTGCAGGGGAGAGTCACACAGAATAGAAAGATGAAATGCAGGGGAGAGTCACACAGCAAAGAAAGAAAGATGAACTGCAGGGGAGAGTCACACTGCATAGAAAGAAAGACGAACTGCAGGGGAGAGTCACACAGAATAGAAAGATGAAATGCAGGGGAGAGTCACACAGCAAAGAAAGAAAGATGAACTGCAGGGGAGAGTCACACAGCATAGAAAGATGAAATACAGCGGAGAGTCCACACAGCATAGAAAGATGAACTGCAGGGGAGAGTCACACAGCATAGAAAGAAAGATGAACTGCAGGGGAGAGTCACACAGCATAGAAAGAAAGATGAACTGCAGGGGAGAGTCACACAGCATAGAAAGAAAGATGAACTGCAGGGGAGAGTCCACACAGAATAAAAAGAAAGATGAACTGCAGGGGAGAGTCACACAGCATAGAAAGAAAGATGAATGCAGGGGAGAGTCCACACAGCATAGAAAGAAAAATGAACTGCAGGGGAGAGTCACACAGCATAGAAAGAAAGATGAACTGCAGGGGAGAGTCACACAGCATAGAAAGAAAGATGAACTGCAGGGGAGAGTCACACAGTATAGAAAGATGAAATGCAGGGGAGAGTCCACACAGCATAGAAAGAAAAATGAACTACAGGGGAGAGTCACACAGCATAGAAAGATGAACTGCAGGAGAGAGTCACACAGCATAAAAAGAAAGATGAACTGCAGGGGAGAGTCACACAGCATAGAAATAAAGATGAACTGCAGGGGAGAGTCACACAGCATAGAAAGAAAAAATGAACTGCAGGGGAGAGTCACACAGAATAGAAAGATGAAATGCAGGGGAGAGTCACACAGCAAAGAAAGAAAGATGAACTGCAGGGGAGAGTCACACTGCATAGAAAGAAAGACGAACTGCAGGGGAGAGTCACACAGCATAGAAAGAAAGATGAACTGCAGGGGAGAGTCACACAGCATAGAAAGAAAGATGAACTGCAGGGGAGAGTCATACAGCATAGAAAGATGAAAACAGGGGAGAGTCACACACCATAGAAAGAAAGACGAACTGCAGGGGAGAGTCACACATTATAGAAAGAAAGATGAATTGCAGGGAGAGTCCACACAGCATAGAAAGAAAAAATGAACTGCAGGGGAGAGTCACACAGCATAGAAAGATGAACTGCAGGGGAGAGTCACACAGCATAGAAAGATGAACTGCAGGGGAGAGTCACACTGCATAGAAAGAAAGATGAACTGCAGGGGAGAGTCACACAGCATAGAAAGAAAGATGAACTGCAGGGGAGAGTCACAGAGCATAGAAAGAAAGATGAACTGCAGGGGAGAGTCCACTCAGCATAAAAACAAAGATGAACTGCAGGGGAGAGTCATACAGCATAGAAAGATGAACTGCAGGGGAGAGTCCACACAGCACAGAAAGAAAGATGAACTGCAGGGGAGAGTCACACAGCATAGAAAGAAAGATGAACTGCAGGGGAGAGACCACACAGGATAGAAAGAAAGACGAACTGCAGGGGAGAGTCACACAGCATAGAAAGATGAAATGCAGGGGAGAGTCCACACAGCATAGAAAGAAAAATGAACTGCAGGGGAGAATCACACAGCATAGAAAGAAAGATGAACTGTAGGGGAGAGTCACACAGCAAAGAAAGATGAAATGCAGGGGAGAGTCACACAGCATAGAAAGAAAGATGAACTGCAGGGGAGAGTCACACCGCATAGAAAGATGAAATGCAGGGGAGAGTCACACAGCATAGAAAGAAAGATGAACTGCAGGGGAGAGTCCACACAGCATAGAAAGAAAGATGAAATGCATGGGAGAGTCCACACTGCATAGAAAGATGAAATGCAGGGGAGAGTCCACAGTTTCCTGCTTCTGAAGTCTAGCACCCAGCACTCAGGATGCAGGGGAGCTCATGTTTTCTTGGTTTAAAAAATGTTTTTAAAGCTTATAGAAGCACTCAGTTGACACACACTCCTGACTAGGCCTGTGCAAAAAACATGGACACCTCAACGATACTTTTTTTTCCTCCAGGGTTGTTGCTGGGGCTCTGTACCTGCACTACGAATCCACTGCTCCTGGTGGCCATCTCTTTTCTGTTGTTGTTGTTGTTGTTGCTGTGGCAATTGCTGTTGTTGGATAGGACAGAGAGAAATGGAGAGAGGGGGGAGAGACAGAGAGGAGGAGAAAGACAGACACCTGCAGACCTGCTTCACCACCTGTGAAGCGACTCCCCTGGTGATGGGGGGCTTGAACCCAGATCCTTGCTCAGGCCCTTTAGTTTCACACTATGTGCACTTACCTGGTGCACCACATCCAGGCCCCGAGCAACGCCTTTTCCTCCAGATCAGGACTTTCTTTCTTTCTTCCTTTTTTAGTATGCATTTCTGTGTCTCCAAATTAAAAAAAAAAACTGAATTAAAATAAAAGAATGCTTGAATTAAAAAAAAAACTGGGGACTGGGCAGTAGCACAGTGGGTTAAACACACATGGCGTGAAGGGCATGGACATAAGGATCCCAGTTCAAGCCCCCTGCTCCCGACCTGCAGGGGAGAAGAAGCTTCACAAGTAGTGAAGCAGGTCTGCAGGTGTCCATCTTTCTCTGCTCCTCTTTGTCTTCCCCTCCTCTCTTGATTTCTCTCTGTCCTATCCAACAACAGTAATGGTAACAACAATAAGGGTGGCAACAAAATGGCGGAAATGGCCTCCAGAAGCAATGGATTTGTCCTGCAGGCACCAAGCTCCAGAGATAACCCTGGAGGCAAAAAAAGGAGGAGGAGGAGGAGGAAGAGGAGGGGGAGGAGGAGAAGGAGGAAGAGGAGGAGGAGAAGGAGAAGTCGTCATGGTGCAATGAGAAAGTCTGATGTTTAGTACACTGAAGAAATAGATATATCCTCATATCTGCCTACAACAAGAGAGACTGTGAAGGTAGCAGAGAAGAATGTGCAGGACAGGACTCGTAATGACATGTTCTGCCGGCTGGGATGCGTGCCTGCTCGGTCCTTACTAGATTCTGATCGTGTCAGGGCCTGGCTTCAGACCACCTGCTCTCCACCTGCAGGAGGGCAGATTCACGGGAGGTAAAGCAGTGTTGCAAGTACCTCTGTTTGTCCCCTCCCTCTCTCTCCCTCTCTCTTTTTCTTTCCCTTGCTATCTCCCTCTGTTCTTGTCTTCTATTTAAAAGAGAGAAAGAGAGAACCAGGAATGGCAAAGCTATGGAGGCCTGAAACCCTAGCAATCACCCTAGGGGCAAAAACTAATAAATTCTAAGTAAAACTTGTAAATACGAAGCAATTTTATATAAAAACACAAATATATTCAACTGCGTTAGTAATCAAATACATATCACATCTATAGTTACTTGCCATTTTTCCTATTAGCAAAATTAAAGTCAAAACTAATGTTGGCACTGCCTGGTAAGGAACTTTAAGGGCTGCTTGGCATACATAATTTATGCAAACACTCCAGAAGCCCTACATCCAAATCCTTTAAATAACTACACTCCTAGGAGATGACAAGGAATAAGAGCTTCTGTGACTACAGACTAGAAAGACACTTATCACAACACTTTCTTTTTATTTTTACTGGTTGTGCTCATAAGGCTATGAAGAACCTAACTAAGGAGGCAGGGTGGAAGCATGATGGTTCTGCAAAGACACTCTCATGCCTGAGTCTCTCTCTCTCCCTCTTAATTTCCCTCTCCCCTCTAAATTTCTCTGTCTCTATCCTAAATAAATAAATGCATAAATAAATATTAAAAGCACAACATTAAAAAAGAACAATTAAACAAGACTAAATAAAATACTGAAATCATAAAGGTTCCAGAATTAGAAGTGCATCTTAATCATCTGGACAGAAAATGAAATCTTTTTCCTTAGTGACATGAGTAACTCCTCTAGAGCTCTGGAAAATCCAGGAATACAGAGAGCTGCCTATTCAAACCGGAGCAGACTGTGTGCCCGGTGTGAATGTGGGATCTGGCCGGGGCAGACTGTGTGCCCAGTGTGTGGACGTGGGCTCTGGCCGGGGCAGACTGTGTGCCCGGTGTGGACGTGGGCTCTGGCCAGGGCAGACTATGTGCCCAGTGTGTGGACGTGGGCTCTGGCCGGGGCAGACTGTGTGCCAGGTGTGGACGTGGGCTCTGGCAGGGGCAGACTGTGTGCCCGGTGTGGACGTGGGCTCTGGCCGGGGCAGACTCTGTGTCCGGTGTGAATGTGGGCTCTGGCCGGGGCAGACTGTGTGCCTGGTGTGTGGACGTGGGCTCTGGCTGGGGCAGACTGTACACCCGTTGTGGACATGGGCTCTGGCCGGGGCAGACTGTGTGCCCAGTGTGTGGACGTGGGCTCTGGCCAGGGCAGACTGTGTGCCCAGTGTGTGGACGTGGGCTCTGGCCGGGGCAGACTGTGTGCCCAGTGTGTGGACGTGGGCTCTGGCCGGGGCAGACTGTGTGCCCGGTGTGTGGACGTGGGCTCTGGCCGGGGCAGACTGTGTGCCCGGTGTGGACGTGGGCTCTGGCCGGGGCAGACTCTGTGTCCGGTGTGAATGTGGGCTCTGGCTGGGGCAGACTGTGTGCCTGGTGTGTGGACATGGGCTCTGGCTGGGGCAGACTGTACACACGTTGTGGACATGGGCTCTGGCCGGGGCAGACTGTGTGCCCGGTGTGTGGACGTGGACTCTGGCCGGGGCAGACTGTGTGCCCGGTGTGGACGTGGGCTCTGGCCGGGGCAGACTGTGTGCCCAGTGTGTGGACGTGGGCCCTGGCCGGGGCAGACTGTGTGCCCGGTGTGGACGTGGGCTCTGGCCGGGGCAGACTCTGTGTCCGGTGTGAATGTGGGCTCTGGCTGGGGCAGACTGTGTGCCTGGTGTGTGGACGTGGGCTCTGGCTGGGGCAGACTGTACACACGTTGTGGACATGGGCTCTGGCCGGGGCAGACTGTGTGCCCGGTGTGTGGACGTGGGCTCTGGCCGGGGCAGACTGTGTGCCCGGTGTGGACGTGGGCTCTGGCCGGGGCAGACTGTGTGCCCAGTGTGTGGACGTGGGCCCTGGCCGGGGCAGACTGTGTGCCCGGTGTGGACGTGGGCTCTGGCCGGGGCAGACTCTGTGTCCGGTGTGAATGTGGGCTCTGGCCGGGGCAGACTGTGTGCCCGGTGTGGACGTGGGCTCTGGCCGGGGCAGACTGTGTGCCCGGTGTGTGGACGTGGGCTCTGGCTGGGGCAGACTGTGTGCCCGGTGTGGACGTGGGCTCTGGCCGGGGCAGACTCTGTGTCCGGTGTGAATGTGGGCTCTGGCCAGGGCAGACTGTACGCCCGTTGTGGACATGGGCTCTGGCCGGGGCAGACTGTGCTCCCGGTGTGGACGCGGGCTCTGGCCGGGGCAGACTGTGCTCCCGGTGTGGACGTGGGCTCTGGCCAGGGCAGACTGTGCGCCCGGTGTGGACGTGGGCTCTGGCCGGGGCAGACTGTGTGCCCGGTGTGGACGTGGGCTCTGGCCAGGGCAGACTGTGCGCCCGGTGTGGACGTGGGCTCTGGCCGGGGCAGACTGTGTGCCCGGTGTGGACGTGGGCTCTGGCCAGGGCAGACTGTGCGCCCGGTGTGGACGTGGGCTCTGGCCGGGGCAGACTGTGTGCCCGGTGTGTGGACGTGGGCTCTGGCTGGGGCAGACTGTGTGCCCGGTGTGGACGTGGGCTCTGGCCGGGGCAGACTCTGTGTCCGGTGTGAATGTGGGCTCTGGCCAGGGCAGACTGTACGCCCGTTGTGGACATGGGCTCTGGCCGGGGCAGACTGTGCTCCCGGTGTGGACGCGGGCTCTGGCCGGGGCAGACTGTGCTCCCGGTGTGGACGCGGGCTCTGGCCGGGGCAGACTGTGTGCCCGGTGTGTGGACATGGGCTCTGGCCGGGGAAGACTGTGTGCCCAGTGTGGACGTGGGCTCTGGCCAGGGCAGACTGTGTGCCCGGTGTGGACGTGGGATCTGGCCGGGGCAGACTGTGTGCCCAGTGTGTGGATGTGGGCTCTGGCCGGGGCAGACTGTGTGCCTGGTGTGTGGACGTGGGCTCTGGCCGGGGCAGACTGTGTGCCCGGTGTGGATGTGGGCTCTGGCCAGGGCAGACTGTGTGCCCGGTGTGTGGACGTGGGCTCTGGCCGGGGCAGACTGTACGCCCGTTGTGGACATGGGCTCTGGCCGGGGCAGACTGTGCTCCCGGTGTGGACGCGGGCTCTGGCCCGGGCAGACTGTGTGCCCGGTGTGGACGTGGGCTCTGGCCGGGGCCGACTCTGTACCCGGTGTGTGGACGTGGGCTCTGGCCGGGGCAGACTGTGTACCCGGTGTGTGGGCGTGGGCTCTGGCCAGGGCAGACTGTGTGCCCGGTGTAGACATTGGCTCTGGCCGGGGCAGACTGTGTGCCTGGTGTGTGGACGTCGGCTCTGGCCGGGGCAGACTGTGCGCCCGGTGTATGGACGTGGGCTCTGGCCGGGGCAGACTGTGTGCCCGGTGTGTGGACGTGGGCTCTGGCCGGGGCAGACTGTGCGCCCGGTGTGGACGTGGGCTCTGGCCGGGGCAGACTGTGTGCCCGGTGTGGACGTGGGCTCTGGCCAGGGCAGACTGTGCGCCCGGTGTGGACGTGGGCTCTGGCCGGGGCAGACTGTGTGCCCGGTGTGGACGTGGGCTCTGGCCAGGGCAGACTGTGCGCCCGGTGTGGACGTGGGCTCTGGCCGGGGCAGACTGTGTGCCTGGTGTGTGGACGTGGGCTCTGGCCGGGGCAGACTGTGTGCCTGGTGTGTGGACGTGGGCTCTGGCCGGGGCAGATTGTGTGCCCGGTGTGGATGTGGGCTCTGGCCGGGGCAGACTGTGCGCCCGTTGTGTGGACGTGGGCTCTGGCCGGGGCAGACTGTGTGCCCAGTGTGTGGACGTGGGCTCTGGCCGGGGCAGACTGTGTGCCCGGTGTGTGGACGTGGGCTCTGGCCGGGGCAGACTGCGTCCCCGGTGTGGACATGAGCTCTGGCCGGGGCAGACTGTGTGCCTGGTGTGTGGACGTGGGCTCTGGCCGGGGCAGACTGTGTGCCCGGTGTGTGGACATGGGCTCTGGCCGGGGCAGACTATGTGCCCGGTGTGGACGTGGTCTCTGGCCGGGGCAGATTGTGCGCCCGGTGTGGACGTGGGTTCTAGCCGGGGCAGACTGTGCACCCGGTGTGGACGTGGGCTCTGGCCAGGGCAGACTGTGTGCCCGGTGTGGACGTGGGCTCTGGCCAGGGCACAGTATTGGGGTGGCGTCCAGTTGCTTTTCTACATTTCAGTCTCCAGCATGTTCAACTGTTCTAGGATTTTAATCTTTAATATTCATTGAGAATTGTTCTGTTCAGGGGCTGGCTGGTGGTGCACCTGGCTGAGTGCAGATGTCACAGTGCAAAAGGACCTTGGTTCAAGCCCCCCCCCCCCGTCCCCACCTGCAGGGGAAGGCTTTGCAAGTGCTAAAAGCAGGGCTGCAGGTCTCTCTCCTCTCTCTCTCTCTCTCCCTCTCAACCTCCCCCTTCAATCTCAATATCTGATGGTCTCAACCCAATCAATAAATAAAGAGAATTTAAATTTAAGGAGATTTGTTCTAATATACTGTCTATCCATGCACACTTTTCAAAAAGGGCATGTTTTCTGCAGTTGTTGGGCTGAGTATTTTTTCTAGTTGTCTTTTAATTCTAGTTTTCTCATCAAGTACTGTGAGAGCATATTAAACTATATTTCGATATTAAGCTCCTTATATTATGGCCAAGTTTTTCCTACTTATTTTTAAATTGCCACCAGGATTATCACTGAGGCTTAATGCCTATACTACAAATCCACCATTCCCCATGGCCATTTTTTCATATATATATGAATATATATATATATGATTTGACAAGACAGAGAAAAATTGAGAGGGGAAGAAGAGAAAGAAAGAGAGACACCTGCAGACCTCTTTCACCACCTGTGAAGGGTCCCCCATGCAGCTGGGGAGTAGGGGCTCAAACCCCTGTCCGTCAGCATGGCAATGCGTGTGCTTAACCAAGTGGGCCACTGCCCAGCCCCTTCAACAATTTTTGCTCCGTCTACTTTGAAATTTTATCATTAACATTTTTCTCACTTTAGAAAAACAATACAAAGGTAGTCAGAAATACACAGTCAACAACAGATTTTTAGGAGAAGAAGTAGGGCCTATTGGAGAGATAGTAACCCTCCTTGCTAGAAATGGAAGACTGGTGAAGAGTCAGTAAAGTCTTTAACATAAGAGAAAGAAAAAGGATAGAAAAAAGAAAAGAAGGAAGGGAAGGAGGGAGGGAGAGAGAGGGAGGAAGGAAGAAGGAATAGAATTGGAAGGGAGGGAGGGAGGGAGGGAGGGAGGGAGGGAGGATGGACGGATGGGAGGGAGGATGGAAGGGAGGGAGGAAGGATGGATCGATGGATCGATGGATGGATGGATGGATGGATGGATGGATGGATGGATGGATGGATGGGAGGATGGAAGGGAGGGTGGGAAGGAAGGAAGGTAGGAAGGGAGGGAAGGAGGGAGGGAGGAAGGGAGGGAAGGAGGGAGGGAGAAAGGGAGGGAGAGAGGGAGGCAGGCAGGGAGTATGGAAGGAAGGAAGGAAGGAAGGAAGGGCCCTTTCAGCAGGAGAGAAGCAATGAGGAGATTGCAGTAAGTTCTCCCGTCTGGTCCTCTAAGGTCTGGAGAGCCTGCAGCACAGGCGGCCAATGCCAAGGCACAGGTTCACTAAGCCAAGGGCACCCTCTCCCTCACCCGGCCACAGCCTCTCTGCCAAGAGCGCTCCCCTTCCTGCAGTCAGTCGTGGCAACCCCGAGCTCTGCAGAGACGGGCATGGAAGGCACGTGGAGTGCCGCGCGCCTGTTCCTGCTCACTGCTTAGCACTTTGTCCACACAGACACGGTCTCAAAAGGCCTGACCTTGCCCCGTGCGGCCAGAAGCCCCCTGAAATGGTGACAGCTGCCGTAATGCCAGCCCGTAGCTTGTGAGGAGCACCCGGCTTCCGGCACGCCCTGCCTAGCAGAAGGACCGCTGTCCCTCCTGAGTCACCAGCACGCGGCTCAAGCCGCTCTCCTGTCTCCTCACCCTGCGGAGGGCATGGCGCGCACTCCAGCAACGGAGACCAAGCCCGGTCTCTGACGGATTTTCTAGCCCAGCGGTTCTCAAACTTGAGCAATCAGATGAATCACCTGCAGGGCTAGTTAAAACCTATTCCCTGGGCCCCACCCGACAAGCTCTGCCTCTGGAGATCCCTGGTGAGACTGCAGACCTTGCATCTCTCACAGTTCCTAGGCGGCACTGGGGCAGGTGGGCCCAGACCGCTGTGCACACAGTCCCTGCAAGACACACAATTCTTTATTTTTTTATTTTTTATATTTATTTATTTTCTCTTTTGTTGCCCTTGTTTTTTATTGTTGTGGTAGTTATTATTATTGTTATTTGGCGGGCTGGTTCCTCGAGAGACGAGGAACTCGTGGTGGAGCGGGAATGCAATGCAATGCCTTTATTGATCAGAGACAACGCCTTTATCTATATCTTTAACCCGAAGTGGCAAGTGGGGAAAGGAAATGGCCAGGAGAGGGGGTGGAGAAAAGAGCAGGAAGGTAGCAAGCTTCCATAGCAGCTGTTGTGAAGGTTCTAACCAGTGTGATTAACCAACACCCTGCAGGCAGGGCAGGTCTCAGGCAAAACAGTGATTATGTAAACAGACCACAGCATCAGCGATGGAGCAGAGCAGGGGGGCTGCCCGACAGTTATTGATTCCATTGCTGTTAGGATAGAGAGAGACAGAGAAAGCAGGGGAAGACAGTGATGGGGAGAGAAAGACAGACACCTGCAGACCTGCTTCACCGCCTGTGAAGCGACTCCCTTGCAGGTGGGGAGCCGGGGGCTCGAACCGGGATTCTTTTTTTTTTAATTGGTAATTTTAAAAAATTTATTTTCCTTTATGTTGCCCTTATTGTCTTTTTATTGTTGTTGTAGTTATTATTGTCGTTATTTATGTTGTTGTTGTTAGACAGGACAGAGAGAAATGGAGAGAGGAGGGGAAGACAGAGAGGGGGAGAGAAAGACAGACACCTGCAGACCTGCTTCACCGCCTGTGAAGCGACTCCCCTGCAGGTGGGGAGCCGGGGGCTCAAACCAGGATCCTTACGCTGGTCCTTGCGCTTTATGCCATGAGCGCTTAACTCGCCTCGCCACTGCCTGACTCATTGTTTTTTCTTTATTTTTATTTATAAAATGGAAATATTGACAAGACTACAGGGTAGGAGGAATACATTCTCACACAATGCCCACCCCCCAGAATTCTCTATCCCATCCATTCCCTTGATAGCTTCCTGTTCTTTATGGGGTCATTTTGGGAAGCAGAAGGTGGGAGGTCTGGCTTCTGTAATTGCTTCCCCACTGAACATGGGTGTTGACAGGTGGATCCACACTCCCAGCCTGTCTCTCTCTTTCCCTAGTGGGGCAGGGCTCTGGGGAGGGGAGGCTCCAGGACACATGGGTGAGGGCGTCTGTCCAGGGAAATCAAGATGGCGTCATGGCAGCATCTGGAACCTGGTGACTGAAAAACAGTTAAGATATAAAGCTTTTCTAAAGAAACAAGCACAAAAAGGAAAAAACTTCAAGGACATCTATGACTGGGAGTGGTGCATTTCACCAAAGCAAAAGACTTTGGGAAGGAGGGCAGGGAGGGAGCTGGGGCTGGGGCTGGGGCTGGGGCTGGGAGGGCCTTGGCGTTGTGGTGCTGATGGTGGAAAAGGCCCTAGTTGGGGTGAGAGTGTTGTGCACACACCTGTCACAGGGAGATGAAAAACTGTCCCCATGTGTCAGCAAATGGACTGTGAACCATTCAGCTCCCAGTGCAGTGATAAAATAAATGAATAAAAAAAATCAATCAGTTAATTACCCAAATTAACTAGAAGTGTATTATGAAATTGTTGGCAAGGTTGTGTAAAAAAAAAAAAGGGGGGAGAATCTCTAAGACAAATGACTGCTCCGTGAAGAAACCCTGTAGTTGTCACCTACCACAAGGAAATGAGAGTCTGTTCCATGTGTCAGCAGCTGGACTGTAAGCCAGCAACACCCCCCCCCAAAAAAAAAAAAAATTTTAAAACAACCTTGCTGTCCTCTCTGCTTCTAGGTGGTGTCCGGCCTCATGCCACCTTGAACAGCCATCGAACGCCAAGAGAATTCACCTCTGACAGCAGTGGAAGTCTGTTGGTCTGCTTCTAAATTCTGCTTATAAGACCTTCTGTTCTGATCATCACGTTAGGTTCGCTTGTGTTGCTTAACTCTGTGGCCTATTTACATAATCACTGTCTTCATTGGTTTAATCCCCACTGGTTTGAGCTCTTTTTCCTTCTCCCCACCCCCTATCCTACGTACTTCCTCTTCCTGACACCTCCGCCTCAGGAGACATATATAGGACAGGATTGTGATTAGAGACAGCTAGATCGAACTGCGTCCCTGATCATCAGTAAAGATTGAACTGCGTTCCCAGCTCAGCCATGAGTCCCTGGTCGTCTCTCTCCCGCCTGCAAAGCTGGCAGAAGTCCTATTCATCCGTCTTTTCTTTTACTGTGTGCAGTTCCCTCCTCTGTCTCCTCTCACTGACTACTCTTTCAAAAAGAGTCTTTCATTTTGCCCTCCTCTCTCTCTCTCTCTCTCTCTCTCTCTCTCTCTCTCTTCTCTGGCCAGCTTTCTCCCTTTCTCTTCCTCCCACTCCCATTCTTCCCGTCAGTATCTCGGGATTTAAAATTTCCAGTCAGCTCTGAGGACTGCACCCCCAGGATACATTTTAAAATGAAAAGCAGCCCTGACTTCACACAGAG
>NC_080171.1:1663202-1685702 GCF_950295315.1 Erinaceus europaeus
CTCCCTAACTGTGTAGTGAGTATAATCACCTTAACTTTTCTTTTAAGAGTCATTTTATGTTTTTTCATGAAGGAGGTGGGGGGAGACAGAGGGACAGGAGAAGCATCCCGGTATAAGCGGTGACAGACAGAACTCAGGAGCTCTTGCTGCAGGTGCGAAGCTCGCCCACTGCGCCAGGTCCTGGAACAACCAGGTGGGTGTTTGGAAGATCCCATAAGTGGGGACAGCACCTAAGACTGAGTCCCTCCTTCAAGTCAACATCTCTCACCTGGGGATTGGCAGTGTTCAACAACGTAAATATCTGTCTCTCCCTCTGAATGAAAAAAAGAGGAGAAAGGGGAAGAGGAAGGAGACACAGTAACAGCATGCAGAAGGGATTCATCTTGCTGGTGCAGACTGTGTTTGTGCACATGGACTGCCCACGTCAAGTTCTGGTCAAAGGCACCAACCGGTAGCTCCTCTTAGAGACTCCCGCAGGACCTGGAGACAACCACTAAGACCATTCCCAAACACGGATGCCAGGACAGATGTAACAGCAGGAATTGGAATCCTATGAAGGAAGCCCCCTGGTCTGCACGATGAGGCTCTCATTTCTCAGCGACCCTGACAGGTTAATTCAATCTTGCTTTTCTCTGCTGCTCACCTGTCTCATTTGTTTCTCACTTTATTAAACAGAGGGAATGTGAGATCTTCGGTCTCGTCAATAAAATTCTGACTGTGAAGCAAAAGTGTCGAAACAAGAGATCTCAAGCTCCAGTGGGCATAGCAGTCAGACAAGTAATGTTAATAATTAAAGTATCCCAGAGGTAAAGAAAAACAGAAAAGGAAAAAAAATGGATAATGATCAAAGACTACCCCAGATCATTTTTGTTATAGAAGAAGGGACTGTGTGGTCTGGGAGGTGGCGCAGTGGATAAAGCATTGGATTCTCAACCACGAGGTCCTGAGTTCGATCCCTGGCAACACATGTAGCAGAGTGATGTCTGGTTCTTTCTCTCCTATCTTTCTCATGAATAAATAAATTCTTTAAAAAAAAAAAAAAGAAGAAGGGACTGCACAAACAGAGGTATGGATCCACCTGCCAATGTCCATGTCCAGTGGAGAAGCACTGACAGCAGCCAGACCTCCCACCTTCTGCTCCCCATAAAGAATTCTGGTCCAGACTCCCAGAGGGATAAAGAACAGGGAAGCTTCCAATGGAGGGGATGGGACACAGAGCTCTGGTGGTGGGGACTGTGTGGGATTGTGCCGCTCTTGTCCTATGGTCTTGCCGATCATTATTCAATCAATGAATAAAAAGGTGTGTTAGCATTTTGGGTGTCTCTGATCATGAAAGCAGTTGAAGAAGACGGATGTATGGCCCCACTCTCTCAGCCTGACTACTGTTACGCAGCCTAGAATTAAAAAACTGATGTGGTCCAATCTTAACAGCTCTTTCCAAGGTAAATAAATGAGTTTGTTTATTCCTAAAACATTCCAGCTGATTGATGTAGGCCAACACTCTGGTAAGGTCAGTTTGGGTAATCTGCCAAAAAAGAAAATCAGGTTGACTATTTTGTCTTATGACTTTACATTTATGTTCTATGCCTGCCTTCGCTTCAAGTGAGTTTGATCGCCTGAAAATGTAAACTAGAAGGATATGACTATGGATGAGCAAAAGATTTGGGAAAGTGCTTACATGTGATCTACATCAGAAATTCTGTTCTCACCAGGAGACCACCAGGTGGTCTCACTCACATGTGGGACTTAGGGAGAAGGCAAAACAAGGGAAACATGATCTGAAGCTTGGGCTGGATGGAATGTTACAGCAAAGCAAAGGACTCTGGACTGTGGGGCTAGGGAGGGTGTTGGGCATCCAGGGCACCGTGGTGAGAAGGATTTGGTTTATTGATGGGCATGATGTGGAGGTAAGAGGTTGTAAAAAGGCATCAACAGGGGTCCCATAAGTCATTATTTCCTCAATGAAATCATTAAGAAAAAGAAATCATGCAGTATTCCAACTAATATGCATGTTTCTAAATGTATTCAAGGAATGTCAGCAGATACACACACACACACACACACACACACACACTACAGACCAATACCACATGGTCATATCAATAGATGCAGAGAAAGCCTTTGATAAAATTCAACATCCCTTCATGATCAAAACACTACAAAATATGGGAATAGATGGAAAATTCCTTAACATAGTGGTGTCCATATATAGCAAACCTACAGCCAACATCATACTCACTGGTGAAAACTGGAAGCATTTCCCCTCAGATCAGGTACTAGACAGGGCTGCCCACTATCACCATTACTATTCAACACAGTGTTGGAATTTCTTGCCATAGCAATCAGGCAAGGGCAAGAGAGAGACAGGCTGGGAGTATGGATCCAACTGTCAACACCCATGTTCAGCGGGGAAGCAATGACAGAAGCCAGAGCTTCCACCTTCTGCACCCACAATGACCTGGGTCCATGCTCCCAGAGGGACAGAGAATAGGAAAGCTATCGGGAGGGGGTGGGATATGGAGTTCTGGTGGTGGGGATTGTGTGAAGTTGTACCCGTCTTACCCTATGGTTTTGTCAGTGTTTCCTTTTTAGAAAAATAATAAATTAATTAACATTTAAAAAACTAACGAATTGGTCATCTTCTGTTAGTTTTGCACATTCTGCTACGTAAGAAAGGTTTTTAGATTTCTAAAGCAAAAAAAAGTAAGCAACAAAGACTGCCTGTGAACCACAAATCATAAATTATCTGTCCCTTTCCAGAAACACTGTGCCAGTTCTTGGTCTAATACGTAAAGGTGCGATTCTCCATAAGAGCAGAGCTCAGGGATCTGACTTAGGAACCCCAGTTAATTGTTCACTCATTGAGGTTGAATGACTTGGGCATTTAGTATGTCCCAATTTGAACACAATCCCTTCCTAATTCTAAAGGAATTCCTCACCTGTTGAATGTTACCCTGCTTGGTTCTCATGGGGCAGCTGTGCAGTTGGAAGAGGGTTTGTGAAATAGGTCACAGAAGACCAGAAGCAGAAGCGTCAACTACTCTGTGGTTCATCTAAGGCCTGCAGCTGGCGGCTTCTTGTGGCCAGTACTGAAGCAGAGCCACAGTGCCCCAGAGTTCTGCATTCTGAAACCGCAGGTCAGATGATGTCATAGAGAAGTCAGCCTACTCCAGTCAGAATCCAGAATCAGTGAGGAAGCTTGCTGTGAGCCCACCGAGTCAGCGGCCATCTCATCAGCCATTGCAAAGTGAGAATCATGATGAATATTCTGAAAAACATGGCAAGTATTTAGTCAGATTAATCCAATATTGATTGATTGATTGATTTTTACATTTTAAAAAATATTTATTAATTCCCTTTTGTTGCCCTTGTTGTTTTATTGTTGTAGTTATTGATATCATCATTGTTGGATAGAACAGAGAAAAATGGAGAGAGGAGGGGAAGAAAGAGAGGGGGAGAGAAAGATAGACACCTGCAGATCTGCTTCACAGCTTGTGAAGAGATTTCCCTGCAGGTGGGGAGCCGGGAGCTAGAACCGGGATCCTTATGCCGGTCCCTGCGTTTGCACCACTTGCGCTTAACCCACTGTGCTACCACCCGGGTCCCTTTACTTTTTTATTTATTTTTTTTTTACCAGAGCACTGATCAGAACTGGCTTGTGATGGTATGGGAGATTGAACCTGGGCCTTCAGAATTCATTGAATAATTCTAAGGAGACCATTTTGAGAATATATTTGGCAAGTTTTAATGATTACTGCAGCATCTAATACCTTTATTGCTCTCTAACAAAGTATTTTCTTTAGTTTTTGTCTTTGTGTTGTTACTTGGGGGATAGCACCATATAGAAAAGCAGTCAAGAGACAAATACTTATGTACTTACCACCAGGGTTTCTCTGGTCTCAGATTAATCCGCCACTCCTGCTAGTCTCTTTTTGGAAGATAGAAGATGAGAAACAGGAGGAAAGGAGAGATATCACAGCATGAATTTGATGTGGCCCTGCAACCCGGGAGCCTGGGCTCAAACCTGGGAGCTGGAGCAGGAAATCTGTGCTCACTGTAGCCCAGGTGTGTACTCTACTCAGCCCAGGTGTGTGCTCTACTCAGCCCAGGTGTGTGCTCTACTCAGCCCAGGTGTGTGCTCTACTCAGCCCAGGTGTGTGCTCTACTCAGCCCAGGTGTGTGCTCTACTCAGCCCAGGTGTGTGCTCTACTCAGCCCAGGTGTGTGCTCTACTCAGCCCAGGTGTGTGCTCTACTCAGCCCAGGTGTGTGCTCTACTCAGCCCAGGTGTGTGCTCTACTCAGCCCAGGTGTGTGCTCTACTCAGCTCAGCTGTGTGCTCTACTCAGCTCAGGTGTGTGCTCTACTCAGCCCAGGTGTGTGCTCTACTCAGCCCAGGTGTGTGCTCTACTCAGCCCAGGTGTGTGCTCTACTCAGCTCAGGTGTGTACTCTACTCAGCCCAGGTGTGTGCTCTACTCAGCCCAGGTGTATGCTCTACTCAGCCCAGGTGTGTGCTCTACTCAGCCCAGGTGTGTGCTCTACTCAGCTCAGGTGTGTACTCTACTCAGCCCAGGTGTGTGCTCTACTCAGCTCAGGTGTGTGCTCTACTCAGCCCAGGTGTGTGCTCTACTCAGCCCAGGTGTGTGCTCTACTCAGCTCAGGTGTGTGCTCTACTCAGCTCAGCTGTGTGCTCTACTCAGCTCAGGTGTGTGCTCTACTCAGCCCAGGTGTGTGCTCTACTCAGCTCAGCTGTGTGCTCTACTCAGCCTAGCTGTGTGCTCTACTCAGCTCAGCTGTGTGCTCTACTCAGCCCAGGTGTGTGCTCTACTCAGCCCAGGTGTGTGCTCTACTCAGCCCAGGTGTGTGCTCTACTCAGCTCAGGTGTGTGCTCTACTCAGCTCAGCTGTGTGCTCTACTCAGCCCAGGTGTGTGCTCTACTCAGCTCAGCTGTGTGCTCTACTCAGCTCAGCTGTGTGCTCTACTCAGCCCAGGTGTGTGCTCTACTCAGCCCAGGTGTGTGCTCTACTCAGCCCAGGTGTGTGCTCTACTCAGCTCAGGTGTGTGCTCTACTCAGCCCAGGTGTGTGCTCTACTCAGCCCAGGTGTGTGCTCTACTCAGCTCAGTTGTGTGCTCTACTCAGCTCAGGTGTGTGCTCTACTCAGCCCAGGTGTGTGCTCTACTCAGCCCAGGTGTGTGCTCTACTCAGCTCAGGTGTGTGCTCTACTCAGCCCAGCTGTGTGCTCTACTCAGCTCAGGTGTGTGCTCTACTCAGCCCAGCTGTGTGCTCTACTCAGCCCAGGTGTGATGAATCTTTATTAGTCACTTTACTACTGGAGGGATGAATCTTTACTAGACACATTACTATAGGAGGGATGACTCTTTACTAGAACACTTTACTACTGGAGCGATGAATCTTTACTAGACCACTTTACTATTCGAGGGATGAATATTTACTAGAACACTTTACTACTGGAGGGATGAATCTTTACTAGACACTTTACTATAGGAGGGATGAATCTTTTCTAGAACACTGTACTATTGGAGGGATGAATCTTTCCTAGAACACTTTACTATTGGAGGGATGAATCTTTACTAGAACACTTTACTATAGGAGGGATGAATCTTTACTAGACACTTTACTATAGGAGGGATGAATCTTTACTAGAACACTGTACTATTGGAGGGATGAATCTTTACTAGAACACTGTACTATTGGAGGGATGAATCTTTACTAGAACACTTTACTATAGGAGGGATGAATCTTTACTAGAACACTTTACTATAGGAGGGATGAATCTTTACTAGACACTTTACTATAGGAGGGATGAATCTTTACTAGAACACTGTACTATTGGAGGGATGAATCTTTACTAGAACACTTTACTATAGAAGGGATGAATCTTTACTAGACACTTTACTATAGGAGGGATGAATCTTTACTAGAACACTGTACTATTGGAGGGATGAATCTTTACTAGAACACTTTACTATAGGAGGGATGAATCTTTACTAGACACTTTACTATAGGAGGGATGAATCTTTACTAGAACACTGTACTATTGGAGGGATGAATCTTTACTAGAACACTTTACTATAGAAGGGATGAATCTTTACTAGACACTTTACTATAGGAGGGATGAATCTTTACTAGAACACTGTACTATTGGAGGGATGAATCTTTACTAGAACACTTTACTATAGGAGGGATGAATCTTTACTAGACACTTTACTATAGGAGGGATGAATCTTTTCTAGAACACTTTACTATAGGAGGGATGAATCTTTACTAGGACACTGTACTATTGGAGGGATGAATCTTTACTAGAACACTGTACTATTGGAGGGATGAATCTTTACTAGAACACTTTACTATAGGAGGGATGAATCTTTACTAGACACTTTACTATAGGAGGGATGAATCTTTTCTAGAACACTGTACTATTGGAGGGATGAATCTTTACTAGAACACTGTACTATTGGAGGGATGAATCTTTACTAGAACACTTTACTATTGGCAAATCACCAAACTCTTCATGAGCAATTGGCATGTGCCTTTTATAGAGTCCATCAGAATACAGGCACTTCTTGGAGAAACAACCCATGCTTGCATGAAATAACTAGCTTCAGGCGGTACCAACACATAAAATAAACAAGTGTAAAGACTGTCATGTGTTCCAGGAAGAAGGCCGGGTGATAGTGCACCTGGTTGAGCACATGTTACAGTGCACAAGAACCTGGGTTCAAGCCTCCAGTTCCCACCTGCAGAGGGCTCACTTCACAAGTGGTGAAACAAGTCTGCAGGTGTCTCTCTTCCTCTCTCCCTTTCTATCTCCTCACTCTCGTGTTTCTCTCTGCCTCTACCCAAATAAATAAATAACTGTTTTTCCAGGAAGAGGACATCATTTTATCTAAATAATCTGAGCAGTTAATCACAAATCCACTTAAGATGTTCAGCACAGTGTGTTAGATCCTTAAATGTCAAGTTTTGACTGTAGTTTTAATAGTAACCATCCCCGGAGCCAAGATGATTCAGATTATTATTATTGTTATCCTTTTTAATTTTTTACTGTTAAAATATTTAGGTCCCTCATCTTAGTTCATTTTTAAAAAATATTTATTTATTATTTATTCCCTTTTGTTGCCTTTGTTGTTTTCTTATTGTTGTAGTTATGACTGATGTCATTGTTGTTGGATAGGACAGAGAGAAATGGAGAGAGGAGGGGAAGGCAGAGGGGGAGAGAAAGATAGACACCTGCAGACCTGCTTCACCACTTGTGAAGTGACTCCCCTGCAGGTGGGGAGCTGAGGGCTCGAACTGGGATCCCCAATGCAGGTCCTTGCGCTTTGCACCACCTGTGCTTAACCTGTTGTGCTACCACCCTACTCCCATCTTATTTCATTTTATTGTTTAGACAGAGAGGCAGAAAAGCAGAGAGAGACCATAGCACTTAAATCTCTTTCTTTATCTTTATTTTATATTTATTTGTTGGATAAAGTCAGCCAGAAATGGACAAATGAAGGGGGAGTAAGAGAGGGAGAAAGACAGAGAGCCAGCTGCTTCACCACTCACTAAGCTTTCCCCCTGCAGGTGGGGACCAGGAGGGCCTCAAACCCGGGCCCTTGCATATTGTGACATGTGTGCTCAAGCAGGTGTGCCACCAGCTGGTCCCCAAAATGTTTTTCAGTTGGTGGGAGACTGGGCTTAACCCTGGATTAAGCTCATGGTAGAGTAGCAAGCACACTGTCCAGGTGAGTTATTGGGTTAGTCCAGGTTATTTGTTTTAAAACGGCAAGTGTACATCCACATTAAGCAACCATTCAGTCCGCCCTCCACCCGTTACCTCTCACCAGTCAACTTGGTTCCTTTCTCCACAGAGGTGACCACCCACTGCCCGCCTGCCATCGACCTCTTTGGTAAACAGACTCCTAAGCTTTGGGATGGGGGCGTACTGTCACTGATGTCTCCTTCGAAGATCCATGTGACGCCAAGTCCAGTTAGGACAGCTTGAGTGGCATAGAGAATGATTCTTAAGGACTAAACTGTCGTTTTTTTTCTTTTCTGTGAGATGTAATGGAGTTCAGTGATGACACATTTCTCACCTGTGTTCTGGTCCAGGATGAATTGAAAATGTTTTTGAAAGCTGCCGGAAGCAAGCTTGTAGTCATTGAGTTCACAGCCAAATGGTGTGGCCCCTGCAAGAGGATCTCACCTCTTATTCATGTAAGTGTCTTCAAGATCAATTTGATAGTGTTGGAAGGAATTGAGAGTCCTCAAGGTCTTCCTGTAAACCCTAACAATATGACTATTAAAGAGCCACTAAGGAATCGTAGGTCTTGAAACATCTTGATAAGCCTGAAGATAATATGCCAAGATCTGATTAGATAACTGGCACACATCACAAGACGAATACAGAGCAGAGGAGATAGCATCATGGTTCTGCAGAGAGACTCTCATGCCTGAGGCTTCAAAGTTCAAGATTCAGCCCCCAGCACCACCATCAGCCAGAGCTGACCAGTGTTCTGGGGGAAGAAAGAAAAAGGAAAGGAAAAGGAAAGAGGAAGGAGGAGGAGGAGGGAGAGGAGGAAAAAGAAGATGACTAAAACTACTTGTACGGATTATCCTGCCAGGAATATCAAGATGTACAGAGAATAGAATTGTGGAAGACAACGGACTACTCCTAATGACAACAGCCCCAGAGTCTAAGACTTCCAAATGTCGGAACACGTCACACATAAACTTGATGCTTGTCTGTAACTATAATATGCAACAATAAACTGCTCTCTGTGCTTCAGCCCGATCACAGAAGAAACCACGCCTCACATATTCTCTTTGCTCTGACCCGCTCGTAAAGTGTTTCAGGAAAGCATCTGCTTGGTGGCAGCTGTGCACTGACATCCCATCTTCATCCCACACGTGTGGTCTCGCCTCCTACGGAGCTCCCAAACTAAGGCTCTGCTTTTTCTACAGTGTCCTACCTACTTACTTTTTCTATTGCCTCATTTGAAAACTGTCATCATTGTGTCTCTCTGCCTCTTTCCCTTTTTCTACTTTTGTATAACATATTGCAGAAAGAGCTGCAGGGCATTTTCTTTGCAATCTTTCCTAGTGTACAGCAGCTTCACGCTTACTGCTCAATGCTGAGAAAACTACTCTCCCAAATTTAAAGTTTTATTTTTTTTAATTTAATAATGATTGACAAGACCATAGGACAAGAGGGGTACAATTGCACAGAATTCCCACCAACAGTTCCCTGTCCCATTCCCTCACCTCCATTGGAAGCTTCCCTATTCTTTATCCCTCTGGGAACATAGACCAGAATTCTTTATGGGAAGCAGAGGGGGTGAGTTCTGGCTTCTGTCATTGCTTCTCCACTGGACATGGGTGTTGGCATGTGGACCCACACCCCCAGGCTATTCCTATCTTTCCTTGGTGGGGCAGGGATCTGGGGAGGGGAGGTTCCAGGACACATGGGTGAGGCTGTCTGTCCAGGGAAGTCAGGCTGCATCGTGGTAACATTTGCAACTTAGTGGCTGAAAAAGCATTAAGATACAAAGTATGACAAATTGATAATTTACTCAATTGAAATACTACCGTTGGCTTTCAACATGTCTTTGTCATTTCAGCTTTTTTTCTGGAAGTCTTGTATCTCCCTGAATTAATTCTAACCATGGTTATAGCCTTTGACATTTAATTGGAAATAAACTCATACCCAAATTAAGAAACTGGTTAATTATACTGCCACATCTACTGTACAGCTAAAGTTTTAGGAGTATCCAGAGGGGATATAGCATCTGATAAGTTCTTCTATTGTGACATTCAGAATAACTTTGAGAGAGTTCCTGATCTCAGCTTCAGGAATATAAACATGCCCACAGGCCACATAACTGAAGTAAGCAAATTCCAAGAGTCAATGAGAGATGTTTTATAAAGTACAACGAAATCTACAACTTGTGTTCTCTCACTCTCCGCATATCTTTTTTTTTTTTCTTTCCCTCCAGGGTTATTGCTGGGCTCAGTGCCTGCACCATGAATCCACCGCTCCTGGAGGCCATTTTTTTTCCCTTTTGTTGCCCTTGTTGTTGTAGCCTCGTTGTGGTTATTATTATTGCCATTGTTGATGTCGTTCGTATTTGTTGTTGGGTAGGACAGAGAGAAATGGAGAGAGGAGGGGAAGACAGAGGAGGGAGGAGAAAGATAGACACCTGCAGACCCCCTTCACCACCTGTGAAGCGACTCCCCTGCAGGTGGGGAGCCAGGGGCTCCAATCAGGATCCTTATGCCCGCCCTTGGCACTTTGCGCCACCTGCGCTTAACCCACTGCGCTACAGCCCAATCCCCTGCATATCTTTTTTTAATGTTGTATTTATTAATAACACACACAGAGAGAATCATAGTATCACTGTTACGTGCACTGCTGGGGTTCGAACTTGGGATCTCAAGCTTGAGAGTCCAGCACTTTACCCACCGCCTCCCAGAGCACACCCCTCCCTGCGTGTCTTCAGACCTCCTTGGGGGCAGCAGGTCTGGGGCTGTGCCATCCAGGCCTGAGCATTTGCCCTGTGCCTGCCCTCACACTGAGATTCAGCTCTTTCAGACCTAGGTCTTGTCTCTTTGGAGGCTGGCCTCTCATTGCCCTGCTTTCACCTGGTTTGTGGGAGAACCCAGCCCAAGGCAAACATGACTTTTGAACTTATTTGGGCTCATGCACACTGTGCAATAATACACTGAGCAGTTCTGAAGACACAAATCCTTGAAGTGGAGTAGGGGTGCGAGGCATTTTCCAAGACTTTGATAAAGCATATATATATATGGGAGTCGGGGTGGTAGCACAGCGAAGCACAGGGACCAGCATAAGGATCCCAGTTTGAGCCCCCGGCTCCCCACCTGCAGGGGAGTCGCTCACAGGTGGTGAAGCAGGTCTGCAGGTGTCTGTCTTTCTCTCCCCCTCTCTGTCTTTCCTTCCTCTCTCCATTTCTCTCTGTCCTATCCAACAACGATGACATCAATAACAACAACAATCATAACTACAACAACAAGGGCAACAAAAGGGAAAATAAATATTTTTTTAAGTTCATTAAATATATATATATATATATTACAACAAGAGAATGTGAATCATAAGCGATCATTTTCCTTATCTGCTTATTTTTATTTTATTTATTTCATGAGATAAAGAGTAAGGCCAAGAGCAGCCTGTTGGCATGTGAAAGAACAGGGTTCAAATCTCAAACCTCACACTTGGAAGTCCAAGGCTCTAACCACTATGCCACGTCTTATGCATCTGAATGGCTTAAAGCAGTAGGTCTCAGGCTAGCAGAATATCTCACCTAGACAGCGCACTGCTTTGTCCTCCCTGCAGGAAACCCAACACATTAGGGTCATCACCACTTAAAACAGGTAACTAGACCTGCTTGAGCTATGACCTTAAAGCAAGTCAGCAAGCTGTTGATATCACCTTAAAGTACAGACTCAGGACCATTACAGAAATAGTTGGTTCATGCCCTCCCCTTGGGGCCGTTACCAACCATTGTCACCACTGCTCTCAGAGATGCTTCCAGGGGAAAAAGAAAGAAAGAGAGAGAGAAAGAAAGAAAGAAAGAAGTGAAGAGAAAAGGAAAGACATGAAAAGAAAAGAAAAGAAAAGAAAAGAAAAGAAAAGAAAAGAAAAGAAAAGAAAAGAAAAGAAAAGAAGAGGAAAGAAAAAGAAAAGAAACTGAAGCAGGAGAAAAGTGCTCCCTCTGTCTCTGCACATTTTTCTCTGGGAGTGCTTTCACCAGAAGGACCTCACAGGAGGACAGAAGAGAGCTCAGATGGTCCTGGGGACAGGAGGCAAGGAGGTCAACACAAACAGCTCCACCTCACCTCCGTCACAGGAGCATCAGCCAGCCTGTAGGCAGCCTCGCCACGGCCCCCAAGACAAGGCGGCGAGTGGCCTGCGGCAGCGGGGTCCTGGCTCCAGAGGACTGCGTGCTGAAGACAGACTCCCATGGGGAAAAGGCTATTTCTCCACCCCGCAGGGTAAAAACTGGGAAATGGTGTGCATTTTATTACTTCTTTACCTTAGATCCTTTTTGCAATCTTGAATTGTTAATCTTCAATTTGATTTTCAAGTCTCTGGGTCAATAGAGTTTTTTTTAATATTTTTTATTTTATTAAGTTTTTAGGTGAGAAACAGAAAAATTGAGAAAAGGGGGGTAGAGAAGGGAGAGAGACAGAGAGACACCTGCAGCCCTGCTTCACTGCTCATAAAGTGGTTCCCCCTGAAGGTTGGGCCTGGGGGCTTCAACCCGGGTCCTTGTGCAGTGTAACATGTGCACTCTGCAGGGTGCACCACCCCCAGCCCCAAAATCATTAGTTTTGACCTGACACTTGACTTTGGGGCTTCAAGTTCCAATGCAGTGAAGGGCCAGAAGGAGGTTGAGCTCTTTAGTGAACTCTGAGCACATTCCTGGCTTCTTGCCATAGGATGGTATCTTTAGGATGTGTCTTAACACTAAGCTAATAGGGAATTTGTTGTGTTTTATTTTGAAGGCAATGTCTTTACAGTACAAAGATGTGATCTTTGCTAATGTGGATGTGGACGAATCTCAGGTAACTGTCTGAAATCCTTCCATGTAGAAAGACACAAACACACACACACAGTGCTCTGATGCAGTCCTGCGGGGCGGAGAGCACTGGCCGGGGTTCTATTTTAACCGATTTAAAATCAAGTCAAATTGCACAATGTGTTGGTAAATTATAGTAGACTCCCTTATAATACTCTTGTGTGTTTTATATTACTGAAAAAACAAACAGATAAACAAAAACAGCTGGTGTCAGGGGGCAGCTCACCAGACAGAGCTCTGGCCTCACCATATCTGGGGCCCAAACTCTGACCTTTGACACCACAGGGATACACTATGAACAGCGCCCAAGTGGGCACCAGCCTCTCTCCCCTGCCTCCCACTCTTTAAAAAATTAAAATGTTCGGCATCATGCTGGCATCCACCTTCTGCAACCCACAATGACCCAGGGTCCACGCTCCCAGAGGGATAAAGAATGGGAAAGCCATCAGGGGAGGGGATGGGATATAGAGATCTGGTGGTGGGAACTGTGTGGGGTTGTACCCCTCTTATCCTACGGTTTTGTTAATGTCTCCTTTTTTAAATAAATAAATATTAAAATGTAAGGGCTGGTGGAAGAACCCACTTGGAGATGTTGTGCTTTACCATGTGTGTGACCCAAGTTCAGGCCCAGAAACCACACTGCATTGAAGGCAGCTTCAGTACTGTGGTCTCTCTCTCCCTCTCTCTCTCTCTGTCTCTGTCTCTCCACTTCTCTGCCTCTCTCTCTCCTCTCTCTCTCTCTCGCTCTCTCTCCCTCTCCATTTCTCTCCATTTCTCTCTCTTGCTCTCTCTCCCTCTCCATTTCTCTCCATCTCTCTCTCCTCTCTCTCTCTCTCTCTCTCTCTCTCTCACACACACACACACACACACACACACACATGTTCATAGTCACACATGATGGTTGTAAGTCACTACACAACACCCTAACGAAGTCCTCTGCTCCACTGTGACCTACTTAATTCTCACAAAGTCTGAGACGCAGTCTATGGAGTTGGTGCACTGCACCACAGGAAAGGACTCTGGGGTGGGAGCAGCGTTCGGGTCCTGGAACATGATGGTGGAAGAGGACCTGGGTGGGGGGTGAGAGTGTTATATGGACAGCTGAAAGGTGTGAGACATGTGCCAACTACTGTGTGTTACTGTTGACTGTAAACCGTTAATTTTTTTTTGTAAGTGGATGTTTTTAAATCCTCCCATCACGTGTCTTCCTTCAACCCCAAAACAACATGGCGATGCCCCTGACCAATAAACACAATGTCTCTACAAAGCCTCCTCCCTGGCATTTGCTTATTTACAGTGAGGAAAAGCAACAACAAGTATGTAAGATTAAATCTGCATTGTCGAATAACACGAACACATATCATTCATTCTTTCAGCCTTTTGATGTGTGTGTGTTGTAGCAGCTCACCTCTAAGCACCTCAGCACTTTTATTGCCCAAACTGTAGAAACAGAATAAGAAGCGCGCGGCACGGCTGCAGGGCATGCCGACGTTCCATTTCCTTCAGGCTTGGTGCAGACGGGACAGAGTTTGATTCCTGTCTTTGATGAAGAGCAAAGCACAGTCAGGGTCTTTCTCCCATGGTCACACACCTGCAGCCGTCAGCACAATCAGTCTCCCAGCCACTGTGTGGCTTTTGCAGTGACACTGGGAGTTCTGGCAGGCACCAGGGCGTACCCTCACCTCCCCCCGATCACTGGCAACCAGGCATCTGAACCCTGTGTTCCAGTCGCCGATTCTGACCATTTCATGTAAGTGGAACCATGGCATGCACGTGTCTTCTCTGACACACTTCTCCCCCTTAGACTGTGTTCTCCAGGTCCATTCATGTGAAAGCATATAGCTACTTTATTCATTTTTGCTCTTGCATACTTCGGGGGGATTTTTATTTGCAAGTGTCTCTCTGTCTCTCCTTCTCCAACCTCTTTCCCTCCCAATTTCTTATTTATTTATCTATTTATTTTTCACTGCTCCTGTCACCAAAGGTCTGTGTCCCCATCCCTACCTCCTACAAATGTGAAAAAAGTCACCCTATATCTACAACTGTGAGGAGACTGCAGCAGGCTCCGTTCTCTCTGTTCCCCATGAGGGGAGCCATCCTGCAGCTGCCCTTCCCTCCTGCCCGAGTCTGAGCATCATGAGGGGAGCCGTCCCGCAGCAGCTGCCCTTCCCTCCTGCCCGAGTCTGAGCATCATCTCCTCCAGCTCCACCCACTTCATCCCAAAGGACACAGTATCATCTTTTTTATTGCTTCATAGTACTCTGTTGAGAATATGTCCCAGAACTTTTTATCCAGTCATCTGTGAAAGGGCATTTTGGTTGTTTCCAGGTTTTTGTGAAGAGAACCGCACTGAGCATGGAGGTATAAATATCCCTTTGAATCGGTGTATGATCTCTTTTGGGTAAATACGAGGAGCGGGCCACGTGTGTCTCTTCTTTAGAGAACCGTCTATTCATATCTTCTACCCACTTTTTTTACTGTGTGTTCTTTTTCTTCCTGTTGAGTTGTGTGAGTTCGTGACCTGTTTGAGATCATCCTCTTGTCTGAAGTGTGGGGTGCAAATCTCTTGCCCCACTTGCTGGAGTCCTTCTGTTTCATTTCCGTCTTTTTGAATAGTCGTGCTGTGCAGTTTGCTCTTGTTACTTCTCTGCTGTCTGTGCATTTGCCATGCCGGCTTTTGCTGAGCCACCAGGTGGTTACTGTCATGCCTGCTTTGCACTTGTTTCTATATTAGGCAGTGGGGCCGGGGTTATGTCTCTGGTTATCCCCTTGGGCTGCTGTAAACTCTAGGTAGTGTGTACACATGGCTTCTCTGTAGAGTTTCCATCTGTCTTCAAGCCACGGGGGCTGGCTACGGAGTGGCGGTTGTGTTTGAAGGAGCAGGACTCGATTTACCATCTGGCCATCAGCTGCGGCCCGTCACCTTGAGCTGCAGCTGCTACCAATCACCTTCTGACTGTTGCCTGAGTTTGGGGGCAGAGCAGCCTGTCAGGCACAGCCCCTGCTGCTGGGGAGACCCCACCCCCAGTTCAGCAGACTCACCCGAGGCCAAGGGCCAAAGCTCAGAGGTGCCCGCCCCCCAACAGCCAGCACCTGAGCAGCCTTGACTGCTGATGCTGAGATAAGACGGTCCCGTTTGCTGCCAGAGCTCCCAGCCGCTGGGTGCTTGGCCTCAGTCCCGCGCCCCCTCTCACCCCGTCCACACACACCAGCACCCACCTGAGGCTTCGGTGTCTACAGACGTCCCAGTTGCAGTTTGTCGGGGTTTGTGGGTTCGATGGTTCTCCATATTTGTTGTTTTTTTTGGGGGGGTGAGTCTTAGCTGTTTGCTGTTACTCTGTCCTCTCTCAATCTCTCCAGTCCTTCCCACACCTTCCCAGGCTGGTGAGCTCTCCAGGTGCTGTGTAGTATTCCACTGTGTGGATAAGACACCTTTGATCCGTCCATTTATAGGTGAGTGTTGGTGTTGGTCAGACACTGTTAGGGATAACCTCAGCGTAAGCATCGTGCTTGTCTGTGTGTCTTGGCTACATGTCTCGGAGCTGAGCTGTTGAGCGGTCTAGTCACTCCAGGCCTGACTTTTGGATGAGCTGCAAGACTGACTGTTCCCCGAGCAGCCGTGGCATGCTGGCATCTCACCAGACCACTGTTTCTGGTCTCCATTTTACATTCCTGTCAGCAATGTACAGAGGTAGTGGCTGCTCCCCCTTCACCAGCTCACGTTACTGTTCACCTTTCCAATTAAAGCTCTTAGGGCAGAGGGAGATAGCATAATGGTTATACAAATAGACTCTCACGCCAGACACTCTGAAGGCCCAGGTTCAATCCCCAGCACCACCATCACCCAGAGCTGAACAGTGAATGAGAGAGAGAGGGAGACAGAGAGAGAGATAAAGAGAGAGAGAGAAAGAGAGAGAGAAAGAGAGGGAGGGAGGGAGGGAGAGAGAGAGGGGAGAGAGAGAAAGAGAGAGAGAGAAAGAGAGGGAGGGAGGGAGGGAGAGAGAGAGGGGGAGAGAGAGAGAAAGAGAGAGAGAGAAAGAGAGAGAGAGAGGGAGAGAGGGAGGGAGAGAGAGAGAGGGAGAGAGAGAGAAAGAGAGGCAGAGAGAGAGGGAGGGTAGGAGAGAGAGAGGGAGAGAGAGAGAGAAAGAGAGAGAGAAAAAGAGAGAGAAAGAGAGAGAGAGGGAGGAGCTATTTAAAGCTCTTAGTCTATCAAGGTAAAACAAAATAAAAGTAGATTGCCCTTCCAGTTGTAGTTTGTTAGTTGACCACTGTGGCCAAGGGAGTGGTGGTGGAAAGCGGGAGAAATACAGTGCCAGGAAATGAGAGTTAAGTGAGAGACACAAGTCAGCCAGTTTTCTTTTGCCTACAACACAAGATCACCACCAAAACCAGCACTGGAAAGCAGACTGTTTAAATTAAAAAGCATAGAAATTCTTTGCATGTTTTGGCCTTTGGTCCTAAGTCTTCCACAAATATGAACATGAAGAGGAGCTTCTATAAGAAAGAGTCGCGTCAGACTTACTATCTGCTGAGACAACCCAGCCTATTAGAGCACCGACTCACATACCTGAGGTTCCAGAGGCTACAGGTTCAATTCCCACCTTTGCTATAGTTGAGCAGTGTTCTGGTCTCCCTCTCCCTCTTGCTCCTCTCTCTCTCTCGTAATAAAGAAATTAATCTGAAAAGAGAAGGCCAATGCTAAGCCATCGAATACTCAGCACACCGGCGGCTCTGCAGACACTGCACTCCTTCTTGGCACACTCTTTCATGCTCCCTCTCACCATGTTGTCTTCTACTGGGCCCCTCTGGAGTTTCCACAAGCTCCATGACATGTGAGTGATATTTAGAGGACTGTATTCTGCCATTTGCAAGAACATGGATGGGCCTTGAGTGTTATTAAGCTAAATAAGAAAAGATACACAGAAACAGGCAAGACGTGCAAATTCTCACTTAAATGTTGAACCAACCTAAAATATCATCAAATGTGTTTTTTTTAAAAAAACGAGGGGGCCAGGCGGTGTCGCACCTGGTTAAGTGCTCACATTACAGTGTGCAAGAATCCAGGTTCAAGCCCCTGGTCCCCGCCTGCATGGGGAAAGCTTCATAAGTGGTGAAGCAGTGCTGCAGGTGTCTCTCTGTCTCTCTCCCTCTCTATCTCCCCCTCCCTTCTCAATTTCTCACTATCTCTACCCAATAATAAATAATAAAAAAGTAGGGTGTGAAGATGGTGGTTAGCAGGATGCAAAAAGAGAGGCTGAGAAGAAGTAAGATGTTTAGGGCACAAGCTCACTCCCAGCCGTCAGCGGTGCAGAACTCTGAAGCACAGGACATGGACAGAGACGGCAGAACATGCTGTCCTGAGGCGATGGGACAGTCTCACTTCAGTGACACTCACGGTGCAGTAGACAGATGTGCCCAGTTAACACATGGGCAGATCCAACAACATCTCAGAACTGATCACCAAAAACAGGAGGATGAAAGCACTAGAGCCGGCCCGATACAGCACGTGGGCAGTGCGCTGCTTTGCCACGTCAGAGAACCAGGTTCAAGCCCAGGCCCCACCACATTGAAAGCAGCTCCCATTCTGTGGTTCATTCTACCCTCCAGTAAATAAAGAAGTAAACAGATGAAGCAGTGGTCATCTAGTCCATCGGCATCCATTCTGCCCAGCCTCCCTGCCCCAGCCTCCCTGCCCCAGCCTCTCCAGACTCAGAATAAGAAAGCGCAGAAAACACTCGACCATGATTTTCTTTTTTTTTTAACAATTTTTAAATATTTATTTATTTATTCCCTTTCGTTGCCCTTGTTTTTTTATTATTGTTGTAATTATTATTATTGTTATTGATGTCATTGTTAGGTAGGACAGAGAGAAATGGAGAGAGGAGGGGAAGACAGAGAGGGGGAGAGAAAGACAGACACCTGCAGACCTGCTTCACCGCCTGTGAAGTGACTCCCCTGCAGGTGGGGAGCCAGGGGCTCGAACCGGGATCCTCACGCCAGTCCTCACGCTTTGTGCCACCTGCACTTACCCAGCTGTGCTACCGCCCAACTCCCTTGACCATCATTTTCTGCCCTGACTTATCTGGAGGGTCCAGAAGCGTGTTAGGAAAGTTCTTGGTAGGAGTCTGCAAAGCGTCAGTCGCCCTGGGCTTGCAGGCCTACCTGCCAAGGGCACTGTGCCTGCACAGGAAGGAAGAGGACCCCGAGACTGTGACTTCACGCTTTTTCTCTCCTTTCCCAGGAGCTGGCCGAAACCTACAACATCAAAGCGGTCCCCACATTTCAGCTGTTCAAGCAAACTCGGACGGTAGGTTCCCACGGTAACTGGCAGGACCAGACTACATCAGAGAACCATAAAGTCTTTTTAAGAGAGGCATGGGGTGGCCTGGATGGATAAAAGAACTGCATGTATTTTAAGTTTTTATTTATAAAATGGAAACAATGACAAGACCACAGGATAAGAGGGGTACAGTTCCACACAGTTCCCGGCACTGAAACTCCATATCCCATTACCTCCCCTGATTCAATGGACCCAGGGTCACTGTGGGGAGCAGAAGGTGGAAGGTCTGGCTTCTGTCGTTGCTTCCCCGCTGAGCATGGGCATTCTTGGTTTCTGAACTTTACCTACAGGCAAAAACTGGGGAAAGAAACAAAAAAGTGCAAGATTAAATCTCCCCATTTAGAGTAGCTGAGGTATCTGAGGTAAGCAGCTTCATAAGAGAAGCAGCCCTACCTGAGCAGAAACAGAAATCATCTACCCAAAATTTCATCTACCCCGATGAAATTCTTACACAAAGTTAAAGTATGACAGCTCTTGGGAAATGCTAGTCAAAAATGGTTCCAAGTAACTCTGAGTGGGTGAGCATGCTGGTCCTAGAGTGAGACTGTTTTGTTTTTTCAAATGCAAAGTTTACCATGTCTGAGCATTCTCCTTAACCACCTTTTTGTATCTTAGCTGGTCTCTCAATGAAATGGTCACAGCACGTTTACACCTCACAGAATCAAATGACTGAACATGACCAAATTGTTAGACTTACCTGCTAGGCATTAGAAGCTCAGCGTGCTGGGGTCGTTATTATCACAAAGGTATTCGTGAAATAAAATGTCTCAAATACTTGGTGCGTTGAAAGTAGTATGTACAGCAATGACCAGGATTTTGACAGTTGTGCTCACCTTATGAAGGGTGATTTTGCAACATACTTCAAAGGAACATTCAATTCCTATCACAAAATTATCATATCCTTGGAAACTTTTACTACAGAAACACCTTCAGTAAAAACAAGTGAATATGGGGCCAGGTTAAGCATACACATTACAGTGCTCAAGGACCCAGGTTCAAGCCCCTGGTCCCCACCTGCAGGGGGAGAAGCTTTGTGAGTGGTGAAGCAGGGCTGCAGGTGTCTCTCTGTCTCTTTTTCTTTCTATCTCCTCCTCCCCTCTCAATTTCTCTCTGTCTCTATCCAGTAATAAATAACTATTTTTTAAAAAGTGAGTAGCAAAAGTATTTTTTAATTTTCATTACCTTTATTTATTTACTGGAGAGAGAGACAGTCAGAAATCAAGAGGTAAGGGGTGACAGAGAGGAATAGAAAAAGAGAGACACCTGCAGCCCTGCTTCACCACTAGAAAAGCTTCCGCCCTGCAGACGGGGAACCAGGGCTGGAACCAGTGTCCTTGCGCACCGCAGTGTGTGCTCAGCCAAGTGAACCACCACCTGCCCCTATAATGGTATTATTTCTAATTTTTAAAAAGTGGACGTATTCAAAATAATAGTAATATAATGACTGTGTTGTGATACATCTATTCAGTGTAATAGGATGCACTTTGACAGTGTTATGCAAATATACGCAATTTTGCAAAATATATGCAAAGTAAAAAAACAGTTGTGCATAGTCCACATAGTGGCTCACGTGGGAGAGTGCCCACATCACTACCTGTGAGGACCCATGTTCAAGTCCCCAGTCCCCAGCTACAGTGTGGAGGCTTCATGAGCAACGTAGCAGTGATAAAATCATCACCCTCTTTCTTGGTCTTTATTTTTTTTAAGTGGCCACCGGGAGCTGTGGTAGTCCCAAGCCTGGCAGCAACCTGAGTGGCAAAAGAAAAAAAGTGGCTTAATCTCTGTGAACATAATGGCAATATCAGCAACATCAAGAGTGGGAGCCTTTGACACGCTAGCCACAGATTTTTACTTTCAATCTGATTATATGCGCTTGCTGTACCATGATTGGTGCAATACATTTGAACTATTTTAAAATGCATCCTCCACTCCCCACACCTACATCTGTTTGTAGCATCTCATTACCTTCTCCTCCTTCATCTCCAAAATGTGTTCACCTGCCTGAAGGGTCTGTCTCCTTCGTGGCTTCCTGGCTTGAGCAAGCAGCTTCCTGTCACCGCCCCAGCCCCACTGTGACTGCATTCTTCTCTGCGCTAGGAGACTACAGCATCCTCTTTTAGACCTGAAATTTAGACATTTATTTTTGCTACCATTTTCCTTTTTTAATGAGAGAGAGAGAGAGAGAGAGAGGACACCAGAGCACCACGCTAGCGCCCAGAGCTCTGTGTCTTAAACCTGCTTCCTCATGCTTGAGAAGGCAGCTGTGGCCTCTGCACCCCCCCCTAGCAGTGCTCTGGTTTTCCTACAAAGAATCATGCCTTCATGGGGGCTGGGCAATGCTGCGCTGGTTAAGCACAAACACCTCCATGCTCAGGGGTCTGGGTTTCAGCCCTCAGGCCCCACCTGCAGGGTGAGCCACAAAGCAGGTCTGCAGCTTCTTTCTCTCCCTCTATCTCCTCTCCATTTTGTTTCTCTCTGTCCTCTCAAATAAAATAGATTTTAAAAAATAAAGTAGAAAGGGGAAAATGGGTGCCAGCACCAGTGACAACCCTGGAGGCAAAAACCAAAACCAGAATGAGTCCTGCCCTCCCCACCCCTTGTTAGTCTCCACCTCCAGACCAGACTCTGCACTTCATCCCATGGAGAATGAAGCCTTGGCCAGTCAGAGCTAATTCTGAGCCTGCATGCAGAGACTCCTTTCCTGCACGGAGATCCTGTCGTCTGCCACCAGTCATCTCCCCGGCCCAAGACTTCTTGAATTTTACTGAATGTGGATTCAGGAAGATGCAGAAACCACAGGCAGCCTGCCGGAGAAGCCACCATTCTGCCGAAGCAGAGCCAAGTCCAGGGTGCCCGGGGTCCCACTGCACCCTGAATCCACTCCTCGCTGCATCCTCAAGTACACACACACACACAGCCTCTTCAGTGATGCAGATTTGAGATGACTCGGGTCAATGCTGACAAGAAGGGAAAAAAGCCTTCCAGTGAGTTTATCCACTGCTCCTTCTGACTGACCTTCATGCCACACTAATTCCTGAAAGGACACAATGGCTGCTGCTCCCCTAACCTCTACTCAGTCCTCATCTGCCCCACTGATACTCACCAAGGGCCTTATGGTACCAGTTCTGATAGCCTCCTCCACCTTTCTGTTTCTTGCTGGACTCATTAGTTCCTGTGTTCTGGAAACTTCCTTCTCCTTTTGTCTTTTATCCTGGATAAGCCCAAAGCTCTCTTTGACTCCTTGTCTCCTGCTGTCCTCAGATATGTGTCTCAAAGTTCTCTTTTTCCATTATACCTCCTCTCTTTTTGTAATTTCACCCTTACTTCTTGGTTTCAGCTGTAAGTACGTGGAACGTAGGTGATTGTGACAGTCCTCTCCACCTTGATTTCAACCCTACAGCTCCGATCTCTATTACAAATAGATCCCTTACTTGAAATTTGACATCACCTCCATTGCTTACAGAGCCAAGACTCATTCTTGTAGTCACGTCTCACATTCCAGCCTGGTCCTAATTTGACCCATCTACCGTCAGAGCTCCGCTTCTGCTTGACTTCC